>NC_044323.1:242157090-242457090 GCF_007399415.2 Gopherus evgoodei | reverse complement strand
AACTTAAAAGTGTTGGATATATAAGAAGAAAAGGTTTTCAGAACATGTTTTACATTTAAACTCACTGATTTATTAAACAAAGGAATTATTATCTGCAGTCAATTAACTTAACTGATTGTTTTTGATCACCATGCCCATCAAAATTTTAGAACTGGTAGATCTCACACTTACTTTTAGTTTACACATTGGATGAGGAAAACAAGCTTTCCTGCTTTTTCGACTCTCAATTGGTTTATTAACTTTGACTGAACTAGTCATTGAACTGAACTAGTTGTATAAACTGAAATGAAAGAAATATCCTCTCTCCATTTGCAGCAGAGGCCACTGCTGTCAAAAGCTGGTTTAGCACATCAGCAAATTCTAGTTCCAAGTGCTTAGTCAATGACTTCCACCAGTTCAGTGGTATGATTTCTTTTAAAATTTGGCAGCAAACATATATTGCTTAATATTTTGTTTGTTTTTCATTAAAATGATTGTAATAGATAATAAGTTTAGGATTTAATATAGGTTGTCAATTTCAACATTAATTTTAAATAGGATTTTAAAAATAAACCTATATGTAATTTAAATTAAATATCAGATAGTTTCCATTTTTAAAAAAACAATTATCCATTCCTTCATCTTCCTCATGTGATTTAGAGGAAACCATTTCTTACAGGAACCATAAGTTAACACATCCTGCCCACAAGTTATACATATAGTGATCAGGATTTATATGATTATCGCTATGTAACAGTCTGCTCTCATACAATCGCACACAATCTTCTCAAACCAATTTGATTTCCTTCTTTGACAGGGTAACTAGTTTGGTAGACAGGGGGAATGTGGTGGAATGCAGGTGTGGTGGAAGTACCATTAAGTAGATACATAACTGGTTCAACAACTGCAAACGATGAGTAACTATTAATGGAATGACGTTAGATTGGAAGGATGTCTCCAGTGTTATGGATCCAGTGTTACTTAATGTCTTTATTAATTACTTGGATGTAGGAACAAAGAGCATACTGATCAAAGCTGGGTGGAGGTTGCAAACAGTTTGCTAAACTTCAAAGAGACCTTGATAAATTGGAGAACCGGGCTATGGACAACAAAATGAAATTCAACAAAGACAAATATAAAGTGCTACACTTAGGGAAGAAAAAACAAATGCACAAATACAAGATGGGGGATAACTGGCTTGGCAGCAGCACTGTTGAGAAGGATATCAGAATTGCAGTGGATCACAACCTCAACATGAGTCAACAGTGTGATGCTGTTACAAAAAAAACAAATGCAATTTTAGGTTGCATTAACAGAGTCATAGCGTGCAAGTCACGGGAGGTGATAGTACCTCTCTATTGGGCATTGGTTAGGCCTCAGCTGGAGTATTGTGTCAAGAGATGTGAAGAAACTGGAAAGGATCCAGAAGCAAGTGGCAAAGGGATAGAATGCAAGCCATATGAGCAAAGGCTGAAGGAACTGGCTATGTTTAGTTTGGAAAAGAGGAGATTAAGGGAGGACATGATAGCAGTTTTAAATACTTGAAAGGCTGCCATAAAAATGATGGAGAAAAGTTGTTTTCTCTTGCCACAGAGGGCAGGACAAGAGGCAATAGGTTCAAAATACAGCACAGCAGATTTAGATTAAATCTCAGGAAAAACTTTCTAACTGTAATAACAGAAGGACAATGGAACAGACTGTCTTGGGAAGTGATGGAAGCTCCTTCACTGGAGGCTTTCAATAGGAGGCTGGATAACCATCTGTCTTGAATGGTTTAGACACAACAAATCCTGCATCTTAGCACAGGGTTAGACTAGTTGATCCTGGTGGTCCCGTCAAGCGCTATGGTTCTATGATTTTATGGTTCTAATCCTTCTGAAAAAATATATTAAGTCTCTGGTGTTACTCCTTGACTTTAGCAAAGCTTTTGATATGGTCTCCCACAGTATTCTTTCCAGCAAGTTAAAGAAGGATGAGCTGGATCAGGGGTCCCCAACACGTTGCCCACCGGTGCCAAGGCACCCACTGGGGCATCTAAATACACCCATGTCTTGGCCGGCGGTCGAGCATCAGCCAAAATGCTGCCGAATTTCTGCGGCATTTTGGCGATGATGCCTCTTGATGACACCGCTTGTCGGCAGCAAGTGGTGTCATCGAGAGGCACCACCACCAAAACACTGCAGAAATTTGGCGGCCATGGCACTTGACGATGCCACTTGCCGCCGACAAAGGATGTCATCAAGAGGCATCACCACCAAAATGCTGCAGAAATTTGGCAGCATTTCAGCGGATGCTCCACTGCCGCCACGGTCCATTGTCTGGTGCCCGCCAGACGAAAAGGTTGGGGACCACTGGGCTGGATGAATGGACTCTAAGGTGGCTAGATTGTCAGACTCAATGGATAGTGATCAATGGCTCTATGTCTAGTGGGCAGCCGGTATCAAGTGGAGTGCCCCAAGGTCAGTCCCGGGGGCTGGTTTTGTTAAATATCTTCATTAATTATATGGAAGATGGCGTGGATTGCACCCTCAGCAAGTTTGCAGATGACACTAAACTGGGAGGAGTGGTAGATACACTGGAGGGTAGGGATAGGATACAGAGGGACCTAGACAAATTAGAGGATTGGGCCAAAAGAAAACGGATGAGGTTCAACAAGGACAAGTGCAGAGTCCTGCACATAGGACAGAAGAATCCCATGCACTGCTACAGATTAGAGACCGAATGGCTAGGCAGCAGTTCTGCAGAAAAGGACCTAGGGGTTACAGTGGCTGAGAAGGTGGATCTGAGTCAACAGTGTGCCCTTGTTGCCAAGAAGGCTAGCAGCATTTTGGGCTGTATAAATAGGGGCATTGCCAACAGATCAAGGGACGTGATCATTCCCCCCTCTATTCAACATTGGTGAGGCCTCATCTGAAGTACTGGGTCCAGTTTTGGGCCCTACACTACAAGAAGGATGTGGAAAAATTGGAAAGAGTCCAGCAGAGGGCAACAAAAATGATTAGGGGGCTGGAGCACATGACTTATGAGGAGAGACTGAGGGAACTGGGATTGTTTAGTCTGCAGAAGAAAAGAATGAGGGAGGATTTGGTAGCTCCTTTCAACTACCTGAAAGAAAGTTCCAAAGATGGCTCTAGATTGTTCTCTGTGGTACCAGATGACAGAACAAGGAGTAATGGTCTCAAGTTGCAGTGGGGGAGGTTTAGGTTGGATATTAGGAAAAACTTTTTCACTAGGAGAGTGGTGAAGCACTGGAATGGGTTACCTAGGGAGGTGGTGGAATCTCCCTCCTTAGAGATTTTTAAGGTCAGGCTTGACAAAGCCCTGGCTGGGATGATTTAGTTGGGGATTGGTCCTGCTTTGAGCAGGGGGTTGGACTAGATGACCTCCTGAGGTCCCGTCCAACCCTGATATTCTATGATTCTATGATCCCTGTTAGAACTCAGTAAATCAATGTTATTCATCCTCTCATCAGTGCTGAAACATTAGGGCAAGTGTCACCTACTATGAATTGGTCTGTAGGTGTATCATAATATTAAATTATTTTGGGGTGCAAACAGTTGAAGAATAAAGCAATAAGTGACAATACAATACACGTT
Source organism: Gopherus evgoodei (assembly GCF_007399415.2). Taxonomy (NCBI): domain Eukaryota; kingdom Metazoa; phylum Chordata; order Testudines; family Testudinidae; genus Gopherus; species Gopherus evgoodei. The sequence goes on along the minus strand of NC_044323.1, from coordinate 242,453,515 downwards.
AATAGGCAGATAGCATGCACCTCAGATGTATTTTAAGCATCATGTCTTCAACCATCTGAGAAGTGTACCAGTAGCCGACTAATAAACCCTCTGAATTGGCTTATTGTTATTAAGCTATGGTTCATTAATTTTACATTTCATTCTTTTAAAATGCAGCTTTATGGGAATTTATTATTATTATTTATAATTTGTATTTTGGTAGCACATAGGAGCCCCATCTGAGATACAGACCAATTGTGTAAAGCACATGACATGCTTGGGCAATGCATCTTTCCACTATGAAAAAAAAATCCTAGTAAAACATATTTTCTTTGCTCTTTTGATGTGTCTAATGTTTGTTAGGTTTTCCCCTATATTTATAAGGAGCTGTGAACTATTGGGATCTATATGAGTTAAAACAAGCTACAGATGGCCAAAAGGTCCATTCACTGCAGCTTTTGTCCTCCAGCTCCTAATTCTGCACCCTTGCTTCCCTTTCCCCTCTCCCACTCCAAATTCTGCTTCTTTCATCCTCATCCTATGGAGTGTTGCTTTTCTATCAATTACAAATTACAAATACTCTGGCTCTGAGTCTAGACTATGTAAAGAACCTCACAGGCTATATCTGGCTGGAATGACCTCTGGTGATGACTGATGAAAGATCTGCTCAAGCAATCTGCCAGACTGTTCTTGACACCTGAAGGCTTTGAAGTGAATTGTGTTGGTGATGCAAAACTCCAAAAGCAGTATTGCCTCTTGGCACTCAGATATTCCAATCTGATCCCACTCTGTCTGTTTACATGGAACATCACTGCTGTGTTGTCCATAAGAACTAGTACATTCTCTTCCATAATATGGGAGGAAAACAAGACAAACTACACAAATGGCTCTCAACTTTCTTACATATATGTGGAGAGCTAAATCTTGGCCAGCCAAAAGGTCTTGAGTCTGTAGATTCCCCAAGTGGGCTCTCCAAACTAGAGCAGAAGCATCTGTAACCAGAGTCAATGTGAGTTATGGAGGAATGAACAGAACTCCCATACATATTTTGGTTGGGTTCATCTACCATTTCAAATTAGCTAAGATTCCTATGGGCATTTTGCCCAATATGTCCAGTGGGTGTCAAATTCAGGAGTACGCTGACCTCAACCAGCAACTTCCTCAGATGAAGCCTGGCATGGTGGGTCATGTGCCCCAGGTCGTGAGGTCATGTGCCCCAGTAGTCAGTTCCTTACAGTGGTGGCTGGATGGGCCTTCAGGACTAAGGAGATGGCTAACAGAGTTTGGAACCTGGTTTGCAGTAGGAAAGTCATGACTACTGTAGAATCCAGAACCTCTCCTATAAAGTTGATCTCTGAGCTGATAAGAAGATTGACTTTTCGTTGCTGATCAGCAGTCCTAGCACTCTGAATATGGACTGGATTTTGGCCACACTGAATTCTACCTCTTGGACCAACCTCTCACCAAACAGTCAGCCAGGTATGGAAACATTTGTACTCCTGTTTTTCTTAGGAATGTAGGTACTACCACCATGCATCTTGTAAATACTCACAGGGCCACAGATAGTCCAAAGGGCAGGACCATAAACTGATAGTGGGCTTCCTTGACCATAAATCTGAGGAATCTCCTGTGGCTCTGATGGATTTCCACGTGGAACTATTCATTCCTCAAGGCGAGGTCAGCGTACCAGCTGCCAGGATCTAGTGAGAGGATAATGGATGCAAGAGTGACCACGAGGAATTTTATTTTCTTTATATAAGTATTTAGCTCTTTGGGGCCTAATATGGATCTGAGACCTCCTTTTGTCTTTGGAATTTGGAAATAGCATGACTAAAACCCTTTCTCTCTGAGGAGAGGAGAAACCTCTTATATGGCTCCCAACCTGAGGAGTGACTACACCTCCCAAAGGAGGACCTACTCATGAGAATGGTCTCTGAAGATGGACAGGAAAGGAGGATGGAAGGGAGGAATAGAAATAAACTGAGGCATGTATCCCAATTCCACCATGCTTAGGACCGACCAGTCTGTTATAATATGGGTCCAACCACTTAGGAAATGGAATCAGCTCTTGGAAAAAAAAACCGGGATAGGCATAGCTGGCATAAGGCAAACTGGTAAGCTAGCCTTGACAAGGCAGTCAAACAGACTGCTTGGCATTCCCAGGCTGCCTGGACGAGCTCACAGCAGATGAAAAATGAGGAAGGTGATGGTCTCCTCCTATGATCTTTCCTTTTCTCCTAGATTGGTCAAAGACAGGCAACGATGCAGTGATTGAGGGCAGAATTACTCCTTTCTAAGAACCAGAGTACAAATCTGCAAAGGCGTCAGACTGTGCAGCTTTTCAGCAGTCTACTGGGAAAATATGTTTGGAGCCTCAATGGAGAGATCCTGGATAGTGTGCTGTACCTCCTGAGGAAGATCTGACTATTGGAGCCATGAACATCTATGTTTTGTGATAGCAGATTCTACTGCCCCAGAATCTGCCATATCCAAAGCTGTCTGATGAGAGCTACTAGCTGCCAGCTTTCTCTCATCCACTACTGCCTGAAACTCTTGCCTAGCATACTCCAGTAACTTGTCCACAAATTTGAGGCAACTGCATCTGCCCAACAAGATCTTCTGGTTAAAGTTATGAAACTGTAGACCTGCTGTAATATTTTCTAGTGAAAAGATCGTGTTTCTTTGCCTTTCTTGAGTTTGGTGTAGAAACAGGCTGCCCCAATGCTACTTCTTGTTCATCGCTGTGACCACCAAGGACCCTGGTGTGAGTGTGTTTGTAAAAATGTTCATATTCCCATAAGAGGACATGGTACCTCCATTCAATCCTTTTGGTATTGGTGATAGAGAAGATAGCATTTGCTGCAGAACCCTTACAGAGTCCAGAATGCACTCATTTATGGGGAAAGCTACACTGGAGCTACCTGTTGAACCCAAAATGTCCACCAAACAAATGTAAGCACTCCTGGACCGTCTCCACTTGTATGTCCAGAGAGGAGACCTATTCAACAGGTCCTGATATGCCCTGAAATCATCACAAAGAGGCAAGGACACACCTAACTCTATCACCTCATTGGGAAAGGAAGAAAAAACAGGTTGAGGTGAAGAACCTCCAGAACATTTACAAACACTCACATGTTGAAAATGTTATGTTCATTTACACTAGTGGTTAAATTTGAATATCTAGACCTAATTAGAGATGGTTCATGGACTGCCACCAAGTGAAGGAGATTTTGAGGTCATATCATCATTAAGATGTAGTCTGAGTGTCCCTATATAACTTCTGTCACCTGGGTTTTCTAGGCCCACTGAGGATCCCTCACTGAAGACATTTGATGGGTACTACAAATATAGTTGTGACCATCAGACCCACCATTCATAGTATGGACCTTGATGATATCTGCTTGCTCTAGCAAAGCCTTTATGCCAAGCACACAATACACAGGATCCTATTGGACCCTGACAGAGTAAGAAAAGAAATTAGGAAACAGACATGTTAAAGTTTCCTTCATCTTCTGAAGGTTTGCTTTCAATGTCTCCTTAAAGAGAATCTCTTCTTTGTATACCATGTCTCCACGTTTCTTCTAACTTTCTAAATGAAGACCCTCATTAGAAAAAGCCGTTCTCAGAATAGTATCACCTACATCAAAAGCCACCAAAACCCAATACCTGGCTGTCCCAACATTCTCACAGGATCTTCTTAAATTCAGCATGTTTCTCCTGGAGAAATGAAAATCTATAAAGTTGATAGCCTTCTTCCTCCCCTCCATCTTACAAACCTACCAGTCTCTCATGACTATAGGCAAGTGAGTCTAAGGCTGCTATATGGTAAACATTTCTGTCATGGGCACCACCACGTCTGAATTCAGGGGCACCTCCATGTAAGCTCAATCAATTTCAGCCATGACCACACTTGCCTTAATCACAAAGCCCTCATCTGGAGTGGGGTGGATACTTACCTGGTAGTATCCTATAGTAAAATATAGTTTTCCTGAGCATCCTGGCCAATGGGATAGCAGATTGAAGTATTCTCCAGGCTTTCAAAAGCACAGTCAAAATAAGGTGCAAATGCATGGCAATCCTACTGGAAGAAGAAGCTTGATCCAGTCATCTCATCCATATCCATTACAGCCTTGGTAGGAAGCAATCCTGGCAACGAGGCCCTTCTAGTGTAGAATCTTAGGTAAAGCCAGGTTCACTAGAGTCAGTCACTTTGCAGTAATGCATTGTTGACTGTGGTCTGATAGTAACCGAACGGGAATGCTGTTAAAGGAGGCTTAAGTAGCAGTCGTTGGGTTCCATGTAAAGCACATCTACATTAGTTCAGAAAGCTGAAAGCCCCCCACTTTTCTTATGCAAGGTGCTCAAAACTCAAGAGTCAGAATCCTGTGAACGTGACATCTTTAAAGAAGTCTTGCAAAATGGTACTCACCCACTGACCCAACCTCAGTATTTTATTTTATTTTATTGGACAGGCAAGTAAAGTATCTTTTTTCATTATCACAGTCTTCATAGTAAAGGATGTAAGCATTTTCAAGACAATTTTATAATTCATGAATCTGCTTTAAAGCACAATTATTACATTTTTTTTATGTGCGTGATGGTGAATGTGAATGTACGTATGCTTTGCATAGTTAAGAAACCCATAAGATTTCAATGGAGCGAACTATTTAGCATACCCAACAACATCATTGAGAGCCTTATATAGAGCTTCAAATATAGATGTGTGAGTGGAAAGTAGTGTTCTCTCCTGGCAAGTTTTCAGGTCAATTGGATATTGTTAGCTAAGCTGCTGCTTCTCCACACAAGGATAATGCAAAATTGAAAATGAAATTATTAATGATTGCTTGAAAGGATATAAAAAAGCAACAAAGTAGATATATTTCAAAGGCTAGTTACATACAATAAAGGGAAACACCTACAATAATTAGAACAACTGATGGACAACTGCTCATTAGTATAATCTCACAGTCACTATTAACTTTAGTTTGATTAGACTTTGTGCACATGTGCAAGTTCTTGACAGGAGTCTCCCTAGCACCATCTGATGACTGCCAGTTTGTAACTTGTGAAAATGCACCAAGTGCAAAATAAATTCAGTTCACGGCCTTATGGAACAGAAAAATTTACAACAGGTGCCTCACCACAGGCTCAAAAGAACATCAGGCAGGCTGGAATGAATATACACTTAAAATTTACGCTCATGTCACATGTGTTTTTGTCTGAATGTAACAGGAGGAGGATGGGAGTATGAATATGTCTAATTTAGTCATATATGCAATACAAAGTTGTTATAAATACCAAGTATTTCCTACTTCATTACAAATTTAACTTAAAAGCTACCTTAACAGTATTTCAGCTACTTGGTATTTTAACCACCTGCACATTATGTGGTATACGAAAAAAATTCACAGCATGCATACTTTTCTTATAAAAACATATTGAAAAGATATTCAATGTAGCTTTAAGAGCTGGTATACTAATTTTATTTTTTTTTAACAATGCATAGCTGTTGAAAGCAATATCAGGATACAGCTGCGCAAAAAATGATTCAGCCTCCATATGCTGCCGCGGTGAATACTATACAATAATTCATAAATATGAAGAGTGAAAGTATCATTATTCAATGTCCCTGAAGAAAATGAAAGCCTATTTTTGTTAGTATTCATCTATTCTGAAGAATAATTTAATTTAATTTTAATGTGTGCATTATTTTCCTTTAGCAAAAACTTGATATGGTAAAATAATCAAATATTGAAACAATATGCAATAAAATGTTCTGATATCCTTTTCTATTTGTTTCCATTACCATTAAAATATGATATTGTATATATATCTTTAAAGATGTGTTCCTATTATATCTTACCACTACTACATAACATTATTTATTTGATAATTTCATAGGAAAAAATCTTGCAGTGTTATATTTGAATTACATTAAACATAATATGTTCACTGTCTTAATTAGTCTATAGGATAGAAATCAAAGGGAGCTGGGATAGAAATTGAAATCTATACATGCCGTATATATATTATGTGTACAACAGGGCACATAGAAGTCAAAAGGTCATTTTTCTGAAAATTACATATTCTCATGCAAAATCTGATAGTCTTTATTGATGGACAATGTCATAAAGCCATCACTGTGTTTATAGACATTTAATTGAAGACAGCATAAAACGATAAACTAAGAAACATGCATGGTTGACTCCTCCAATTCAAACCATAAATCATACTGATGTTCAGACAAGTCGCCCAGACACAAATTCTGATGATAGATGAACCATTTAACTTTGATTTTTGAAAGCAATGAGCTCGCTAGCAATATCTCACACTGACTAATACCACATATGGTCATATAAGAACTCATCAAAAATCCATTTTTCCCTTGTGTGGATGCTAAAATTATCTTCTAAATGATCATTATTAAAAGTATGCAGTGTGTAACATCTTTCTAATGTGCATAGCTAGATTCAAAGTCTACTTGCTTCGGTAAGCAATGATTTTATTACTATTTCTAATCTTAAAAGAAGGGCTCTTAAAATATAAATAAAAAAGATGAGGTAATCGTAAAATTAATTTATAAAATGCATTATAGAAAAGCTAACAGAACAAATGAAGGGAAAGGAACTATTTTTTTTAAGTTCTTGGCATAACATTTTCTCTAGATGACAAAATATATTGTAGCAAACACCATTATGGTGAATCCTGAATCATACAATCCTTGTATCACATTTATAATCAATATCCTATAAGAGGTATCAAAAAGTACTTCCAGATGTTTCCTATTTTTGAAACTCTAATGAATATTATACAGAGATGTCACACAATTAGAATCCAAAAGACAATTAAAAACAACTTTAAATGAATAAAATTTGAAAATAATCAGCAATAGTAAAGTTAAGGTAGCATGAGCATTTTCATTAGAAATCTTGGTTTCTAGGTTTTATACTATAATGCAGCTTTTAATACATATAGTGAAACGGTGAGAGTGTGTGTGTAAAAAAATACAGAGATGCACATATGCGCATAAACCCATACTATAGATGTATAAAACAGAGCTGTTTCTAAACTGCAGGTGAGCAAAAGTTATAATTCAAAGTACATCCTTTGCAAATTAAACTTTTTATGTAAGCCCATAATACAATTAAACCTTTTAGGTATTTTATTAACATTTATAGTTACTACTGCATTTTAAAATTGCTTAAGCAGCAAGTCCTGCAGCCCTCAAGATATAAGCCATCCTCTTTCACTTTAGTGGATTGCAGAATCAGCCCTAAATCTGAATTCATTGAATACATTGAAATAGCTTTGTCTCTATCTTATTTTCCAGTGCCTGTATATGGCAAAAGTCTCCAAAGACTGGATGATTTATATACCGTGTATTGTGTGCAGTAAAGACACAATGGATTAAGTTAAAGATACATTCTGTAGTCCGTATCAATGGCCTTTTTTTTATTATAAATGAAGTGTTTAATTTTTTTTTTGCTTACAAATTTCTGTAAATAATTGTAGAAAAACAGTAAACTTTGATGTTCACATAACAATTATTTTGCCTCAAACATTCAATGCACCAGAAGAGCATAATTTTTTGAATTTTTGTTTTGTTTTGTTTTTTTGTTTTGGTCACAGATTTTAGGAAAAAGGGAATATATTTTGCCACCTATACTGCACATTCCAGCTGGTGGCTCTCTCCAACTAGCCAAACTAATAAGTGTCTGCCAAAGATTCAAAGCTTAAACATTATAATGCAGGGCAAAAGTAGCAAGCTTTTCCCCCCCAGGGACTTGTTTAGCTGTGTAGCATAATGTCAGACTTTTGGTCTTGTTAGTAAGCAGAGTGTGTATGAGTATTCTTGCAGCACAGGAGATATTACACAAGATTCATTAATATAACTTGATTTGCTAATCTTACCAACAAAACTCTCCCATTTCATCTCATTTTATCGTTCTCTTTCCCCTAATCTACAGATTCAAGCACTACACTTAAGGATTTTTTTCTTTTTTAGATTTGAAAGTGAAAGCTTTGATTTTAAACAGACAGATTTGAATACTTCTCATATACTTGAATGCTATACATATTTATATATAAATAAATAAGAAGTTTACGTATCTAGGGCCATTTTCTGATCTCAGTCACACTGGTGTAAAAATACAAAGTAACTCCACTCAGTTCAAAATTAGTCCAGATTTACACCAGTGTAACAAATTGAAATATGGCCATTAAGCTATAAAGTTGCCTTACTCTACATTAAAAAGCAATTACATGAAGTATTTACTAATTGCTGCAAAAAAAAGGAGGCAAACAACAACCTGACAATGCAGCAGTCATTCAGATGATATACCAGTGCATTCTCTTACCTCAGCTCTTGCCAAATCAAGTTCCTGCATGACCATGACAAGACCAGCACGCACCCCCTCTAGTTCCTTTTTGGTATCATCCAACTGTAATAAATGAAAGAGCAGTGATATTTAGATGGATGAGTTGTATGCCAGGAAGAGAAAACTACCAAACAAGGACCTAAAGCGATCCCCTGTCTTCACATGCTTGATTTCATTCCTTAATTAGAGCCATTAATCAATAGGTATGAGATATGAGGCTTTAGAAGGGCTTGGTGACACGACACCTTGCCACCTGTCAAAATTACAGCTTTCTGTTCATGCACCATCCCTCAAATAGTTATTTTCTGCAAGCCTGGCTGCATCCCACAATTCATTATTTACTGTATAGTTTTATCCCAGTGCAATGTCAAAAGATAACCCTTTGATGATAATGAATGGTTTACATAAAATGGTTAAAATTCACAAAAATACTTCAACACTTCCTATAATAGTTAAAATTTAAAAATATTATGTGGTCATTGTACCATAGATGATATATTTTTTCTTAAACCAGATAAGTCTGGTGTGCAAACTTGCTTCTACTCTCTTTTATATTTATTAAAAATTTGCATTACTTTTCTTTTCTGAAAAAAAAAATTTACTATAGTAAAAAAGTAGGTAAAAATAAACCAGTGAACAAGTTTGAACTTACCCATGTAATTGTCTTCACACTTCTAGATGGATCATACTATTTTACATGTTGCATATACACACACACACACACACACACACAGGTATAACAGTAAATTAACTATCTAATAATGTGACAAATTTTAAAATATATAAAATCAATAGGGTGATAAAAAATAGCTGAACACAATATACCTGTTGTGTATAAATATTTATCACAGATTAATGAAACCAAGATATAGATTCACTATAACACACACACACACACACACACACACACACACTAGAAAGTTAACTGATGCTTCTGAAAGTGTCACATAGCTGGCACTGGAGAATAAAAGCCTTTGCTTAGTCACAGAACAAAATAGAACAGAGAGTTGCAGTGTAATTTTTCCCATATTTCCCTGCCGATGTGATTCAATATTGGCCTGCAGAGATCACCACCTATCCAGTAGAAGCTGGACTAAGACCAACAATACGTTTTACATAAGCCCCTGAGAGCTGTCAGATGGTAACAACTTTCAATCACAATCGACCTGGGCCAGATACAAACTGGTCAGTTAAAAGGCCTTGTATTCCATTACCAATCCTAGCTATCTAATTACCATACCACAGGTATTAAATATAATTATATGCTGCTCGTCACAAACTTAATTATATAGATGCATGTAACTACTTTCCTATTGCTTGATGCCACAAACTGAAACTAAAGTCAAAACTCTTTTTTTTTTTTTACAGATAACATGTAAAATGCCCTGAAAACTATTTAAAATGCAATTTGCTAATTTAAAAATAGAGATAACAGTGGAGTATGCCCTGCAAAGTGAGATAAGGTCCATCTCACACTGTTATACTGGGAGCAACATTCAGGAGAATGCCAACCTGCTGCCTGTGTTTTTTTCTTCAGAACAATACCCTTTCTTCCTACAAATTCCCTGGAGTGACACACTGAGTTATAGAGCAAATCCTCTGTGCTGTAAATAAGAACAGGGTGCTGGGAGGAGGGAGAATTTAAAAAGGTATTTTCACACGTTAGCAATGATAACATACAATTGACTTGTTGCTCTGTTTTGTTGAACTACTCAGCAGTTATGCTGTCATCAATGACTTATGAAATTAACTTGCTTACTCTCTTTGCATGTATGTCCTATTGGAACCCACTGGGTTAGTGAGCAGTCTGTTCACACTAGATTGCAAGTATCTAATGTGTACACTGACATCACGTTATAAATATGATGGACCTGCACCAAAAACAACAGAGATTTGTACAACATAGGAAATCTTGGCTGCTGGCGTGGATAATCCATAGCTGTTTTTGAAGAATTTCATTTTCACAGGCATATTTTGAACATAGATACAATTAAATATGTATTTACTACAAAAATAAAGCTTTTAAAACCTCAAAAATCAGCAGTGAGAATTTTCTCTGCATAAGGTTAAGTCCAAAACTTGAGTTAAGAACATAAGAACAGCCGTACTGGGTCTGATCAAAGGTCCATCCAGCCCAGTATCCTATCTGCCGACAGTGACCAATGCCAGGTGTCCCAGAGGGTGTGAACCTAAGAGGTAATGATCAAATGATCTCTCTCCTGCCATCCATCTCCATCCTCTGACAAACAGAGGCTAGGGATCCTATTCCTTACCCATCCTGGCTAATAGCCATTTATGGACTTAACCACCATGAATTTATCCAGTTCTCTTTTAAATGCTGCTATAATCCTAGCCTTCACAACCTCCTCAGGCAAGGAGTTCCACAAGTTGACTGTGCGCTGTGTGAAGAAGAACTTCCTTTTATTTGTTTTAAACCTGCTGTCCATTAATTTCATTTGGTGGCCCCTAGTTCTTATATTATAGGAACAAGTTAATAACTTTTCTTTATTCACTCTCTCCACATCACTCGTGATTTTATATACCTCCATCATATCCTGCCTTAGTCTCCTCTTTTCCAAGCTGAAAAGTCCTAGCATCTATAACCTGTCCTCCAATGGGACCCATTCCAAACCCCTAATCATTTAGTTGCTCTTCTCTGAACCTTGATGTCTCATCTGCAAACTTGCTGAGGGTTCAGTCCACACCATCCTCTAGATCATTAAGGGAAGAAATTGAACAAAGCCGCCCCCAGGACTAACCCTTGGGGCACTCCGCTTGATACCAGCTGCCAACTAGACATGGAGCCATTGATCATTAACCACTGAGCCCGACGATCTAGCCAGCTTTCTATCTACCTTATAGTCCATTCATCCAGCCCATACTTCTTTAACTTGCTGGCAAGAATACCGTGGGAGACCATATTAAAAGCTTTGCTAAAGTCAAGGAATAACACATCCACTGCTTCCCCTCATCCACAGAGCCAGTTATCTCACCATAGAAGGCAATTAGGTTAGTCAGGCATGACTTGCGCTTGGTGAATCCATGCTGACTGTTCCTGATCACTTTCCTCTCCTCTAAGTGCGTCACAATTGATTTCTTGAGGACCTGGTCCATGATTTTTCCAGGGACTGAGCTGAGGCTGACTGGCCTGTAGTTCCCCGGATCCTCCTTCTTCTCTTTTTTAAAGATGGGAACTACATTAGCTTTTTTCCAGTCATCCGGGACCTCCCCCAGTCGCCATGAGTTTTCAAAGATAATGGCCAATGGCTCTGTAATCACATCCACCAACTCCTTTAGCACCCTCAGATGTAGTGCATCCAGCCCCTTGGACCTGTGCTCAGCCAGCTTTTCTAAATACTCCTGAACCACTTCTTTCTCCACAGAGAGCTGGTCACCTCCTCCCCATGCTGTGCTGCCCAGTGCAGCAGTCTGAGAGCTGACCTTGTTAGTGAAGACAAAGGCAAAAAAACCATTGAGTACGTTAGCTTTTTCCACATCCTCTGTCAGTAGGTTGCCTCCCTCATTCAGTAAGGGGCCCACACTTTCCTTGACCACCTTCTTGTTGCTAACATACCTGTAGAAACACTTCTTGTTACTCTTAACATCTCTTGCTAGCTGCAACTCCAAGTGTGATTTGGCCTTCCTGATTTCACTCCTGCATGTCTGAGCAATATTTTTATACTTCTCCATGGTCATTTCTCCAAGCTTCAGGTCAGAAGCAGAGCCAGAGAGATTCTGTTGCCCACATTAGCTGGAGAGAGTTGTGCTGGGAAAGAGAAAAGTGGTCCCCATTTCAAGTTCCTTTCACAGTCAGATAGTAGCAATTTAACGAATGGAGGGAAGCCCTACTGGAGCCATGCTCCACCATAACAGAGAAAGCAATTCTCTTCCAGATGGTAGAGAAACTCAGAATTGGCAAGGAAAAGGCAAACATTGTACCTGATACATAGATGCCCAAGTAGGGGAAGCACAGAACATGTGAAAATATATTAAGAGACCAGTACATCAGGCTTTACATTGGTGTCTGTGGCATCAAGCATTAGGCTCTTGTCATTTAAATCCACAGACTTCAGAGGGGCCTACAGACTGCACAAGAAGCTCTTACGATGGTGGACAGGCAGGTTGTGAGGTTAAAAAGGCCACACAAAGTAGCTGAAAGATGGAGCTAAATCCCAAACAGTGCTCTGTCCCTGAAAGAACTGGTTTGATTATCAGCCATTCAGAAGAAGTTTTGGTAGAGAGGATAAAATTTTCCTGCTGAATCCGTTTAGGATTCTCTTTTGTCTATCTGGAGACCCCTTTAGCTGTAAATTGTGAGGTCTCTGCAGCATAGGATTTTTCTTATTACTCTTTTGCTCCGACATTTTCCTTCACCCATTCTTATTCTATTGTAACTGGAATTCTTTTTTCCCCTCTATGAGCAGGAATTAAAAACTGAAGTTAGGAAAAAAACAATGTGAAAGTTGAGAAATGAGGCTTGAGCTGCACTCTGCTTGTTGATGAGGAAGGAAAAAACTGTAAAGAAAGTTTGCATGCTGGAACGTATACATGACTGACTGATATTTTGCCTCTTCCAGTAAGACAACTGTAATGGTGTCCTGTAATTACTTCTCAAGAGTAGGGTGGGAGAAGATTGACTTACGGATTTGAGATGTCTTCTAAAAGTGGAGAAGCATTGAATGAGAACGGTTTCACAAGTGACAGAGAGTGTTTTACACCTTATAACAGCAAAGGCTTTAGTTGCCAACCAACATCGTGGTATATGAGCACATATTACAATCACAATCACACTTACAAAAGAAAGTCTCAAAAACAACCACAGCCTGTGCCACTCAGGTATTCCAGCAGTAACTCAAGTATGTGACTAATGACACTGTAAGATAACTTGGTTCAATTGCTGATCCCCCTTTGGAGATTTCAAATGTAAAAAGATTATGGAGTCATGGAATCACCATACAGGAAAACAAAGTGAACTTTAGCAGACTGGAAACATTGGACCATGAACCAAAAAGCAATATTTTAATATAACTCTGACTGCCTAAAAGAGGAGTTGAATAAGACTCTCCCTGCCAGACAGCAAGGCGTGTCATGGCCCAAAAGCTAGACAGCTGGCTTTTGAGAAAAGCTAAGTGAGTGCTATCTTCTAGCTTCTTTCTGCATTCATGGATTACATGCTCAATTACTACTATAAATACTAAAACAAGAGGATTAATTTGGAGACAAATGGAAACAAACAGATTATCATCACCAATAACTGTATTAAAGCAATAATTAGCATGAGCAAGTAGAAGTTTACATACATAGACAAGGAGCAGCACAAAGATATTAGAATCAAACTACATGAGTTTGTGCATAGTTCTCTGTGCGTATAAAACGCATGGCCAGCACATCCCTCGGCCCACATCGCTTCCCACAGCCCCCACTGGCCTGGAACGGTGAACCGTTGCCAGTGGGAGCTGCGATTGGCTGAACCTGAGGACACTGCAGGTAAACAAACCATCCCGTCCCGTCAGTGGATTTCTCTGACAGCCTGCATGCCAAAGGTTGCCAATCCCTGGTATACCCCATGAAGTCAAACCAAAAAAGCCATGCGCCACCCCTTTAACCAACACATAGGAGAAAAATATTATTTATGAATTACTTAACAGTCGGTCAAAATAATCAGACATGTAGTATTTGACACATAATGTACAATTCATACCGTGACTAAAAGATCAGTATGTCTGAGGGATAGTGCATCACGCATTTCAAAGGGACTTTTTTCCAATGTTGTCACCATTTGCAGCTAGTTATTAAAAGATGACTCAAAAGTAAGCAATGGAAGGAACAGAACACAATCTGGGACAAGGGTGGGGTAGAGGGGGATGAAGACAAGCAGGACTGTAAGCTCTTACTGAAAAGGCAGCTAAGAAACCTTTTGTGCTCCTACTTCAAGTTTTTCTTATAACCCTGGTCTATGTGACAGTATTACCATGGACTGCGAAGCTACATGGGCTCTTTAAATCTTTTGGGTGAACCAAATACAAACAAATATGATGGACTACTCTAAAAACATGGGAATTGTGCATATATTTCAAAAAGACATTTGCCAAAGATTTCTCCATTCACAGCTCCTTAGACCAATCCATAAGGAAAATTCAGTATGATTAGTATAAATTAATTCTAATATAGTAATATTAATAGTAATAAATGCTGTTGCTTACAATGTCGTTTAATTTGCATCAGGGTTTAGTCCAGACATTGAATTAATGTAAACGTGTATCCAGAACCTCTTTAGGATCCAAGAAGGCACCCCTTGATTTTGGGGTCATGGAACACTGGATCATAAGTGTTTCAACTATTTTTTTAAAAAATAAATAAAATATACATGTCCCCATAAAAAAGGGTAGATACACTGACTACAATCATCAGCTAGTATAAATTGACTTCAAAGAAGTTATACCAATTTACAACAGCTGAGAATTTGAGAGTATTGCATTATGTGTATAACTTAATTCATCTCTATTGTTTTTGTAGCATCTCACACAGTATGTCTGCCTAGAAATTGGTAAGTAATCTTGGAGCCTCTCTGCCCGCCTTTGCTACTACATAAAGAGCCACTCAATAGCAAAATGTTTTGGTCACCACACAAATGGGCTGAATTAAAAACTGACAACCTAGGTGACAAACACTTCCATTCCAACCCCCATCCTGAGCTCTTCACTTATCCTGGCTCATTATGAAATTGGACAAGGTATCTTCTGTAAGACAGTAACAACTTATTGTTTTTAAATAACAATATTAATTGTGCTGTGTCTAAATAATGCTTAACTTATAGGTTAGGCCAAACATACTACATAAGACACAGATGATTATAAACATTAATATATACCTATTTGGGGGGAAAAAATCTGTTTCATTTTATAGAGAAAAGAATGTGTATCAGGCATTCTTTCAACATTTGTCTTTTTACTTTCTAATTTTTCTTCTTGCCTTCACAAAACAGGCAAGATCTTTTTAAATGTCTAAGAGAGAACAGTTTTATGCAATATATAAATGAAAGCCACACAGTGCCATATTTTCATTCAAATTAATGCATGGTGTTAAGGTATAAGGCTTTTTCATTCTATGGTTTGTGGTGGACTGACCATGACATTTTGGGCTTTTTTTTAAATACTGGTTTTCCAACTTTTATAAATCTCCTTTTTTTACTTGAAGGGATTTTCTTACAGTTAAAAATAAATAAAATCAGGTTTTATTTAGGTTAAATGTACAGTATCATTTTAAAAATGCCTTGGATGTTGCTTTTGATAGTCCAGTGTTCCGATCTTTTGTTACTTCCACTTTGTGGTTGAGCTGCATTAAAGCTTCAAGGTACTCCTTTTCAACTTCTGTGAAATCAGAGTTTAGAGTCACAAAGGCATCATGCCAGCGGCCTTCTTCTGCAGTAGGCACATTTTGATTGTCCACTGACGACTGCCCATGCTGCTGAACAATCATCTTAGGTAGTCCAGCTGTGTATTTAAATCAACAGAAAAGACAGGTATGACAATAAGCAACCACTTCAGTACAGTACAATGAAGTTAACCTTTCTGTCACTCTATAGAGTTCCTTACTATTGAATACATATTTACTTTTACCATAGTATATTATTCCCCTGTTAATTTATAACTCTTATGTACCAAAGAAAGGTTTTCATAGTCAGCCTTTACAAGCACCTTTCATAGCTTATTCTAGTATGTCTGAAATAGTTGCATTGGTCAGAATCATTATCTTGTAGTTTAGCAGTATTTCATTCTACATTATACAAATAAAATGTTGCCAAAAGACATATGTCTAAACAGTATTGTTTGAGATTTTCTACAATGTGAAGAATAATAGTGATAGAATATCTGTTTTCCTTGCAGAATATAATTTCAGACTTTGTTGAAAAGTATTTTTTCATTTTTAATTTGCAATTTCCATCACTCATTGTTGAATGTCATTAAATATGGTCTTCAAACCCCTTCCTATTGTGCAACAAAAGGAATTATTCTCTGTGGCAATCTCCAGTCTGCAAAGGTCATTCACTATCAGGTTTACTGTATACACCTAATTTTATATTGCGTAATAAATCTTCAACTGCCCCTATATGTGACAGCTCTGAAGGTTCAATCAGAGGTTGGATGTATCAATGTTTAATATCTCTCTCAATAAAAAATTAGCCCGTGTCTTCAATGAAAATAAATGTTCTTGGTTTATGTGGTCTGCTTTACAGGACTATTAAAATGATTTTTATCACAATTTTGTATTCAGATAGGTACAGTAACAAAGTTAACCGTTAGGCTTAACAAAGCATAATAAGTGATGAAACACGAATACCTTCACAGAGAGCAAATCCAGAATCAACAAACCTGTAGCAACCACCTAAATGCAAGTAAAATATATAAAAACAAGAAATCTCTACAAAACAATCAGTCATTTTAAATATATTTAAGATAAGCACCACCTATGCATCCACACTGGAAAAATTCTTTGGGCAGCATCTTTAAAGGAACAAGTCTTCAAAATGTCTTAACTCAGAGACTGCCATAAATGGGTTATTTGACAAATTACTAAATCCTTGCATAATTTACCAGTTTGCTCCACTCATATCTAACAGCTTTCATTGCTAGTTTCCTTGATTCAATACTAGATATCTTATTTTCTAAATCATAGAGATTTAAGAGGAAACAACACAATCAATAAGTAATTTGAGATTTCTTGGAACATAATTTAATTTTTACTTTGTCCAGTAAATATTTGATAAATATATTTTAAAAGCATTTGTATTGAAATATTTTAACTGTGCAACTAAAATGTGCACATTTTGTAAAAAGGAAACATTTTTACTTTATCTGAATGATATTAAACATGGATGAATAGGAAAGTTTGTTGATTCTAAATGACTATACTCTGCAGATTATTGACAAATGGCTATTAAAAACAAAGGTATTTTTTAATTTTGGTACAGTCACTTAAATGGACAATGGGATGCCAGTATTTTGATGAAATCAGATGACTCTTACGTTCAGCCATTCTAGCCAATAAAACTTCTGATGGTTTCACTTGTGCTGCAGTGAATTTACTATAAATCCCACTAGTGTGACAGATTCAATCAGTCCATTTGTTGGAATGACAGGTCATATTTACAGCAGAATGTTCCAGCACCAAATATTTCAAAAATCACCAAAGATATTAAAAGTGACAAATAATGGAAAGAGCAAGAAAAGTGTAATCTGGATTTGGCAGTAAACTATAATTTCAGACACTAACAAAAAAAAAACCAAAAAAACCCCAACCCCCAGATATTTTATATAAAAACATATGTTAAAATAACGTTATGGTTAAAGATACCAAGTGACAAAGGCAAGATATTTAGAGTATAATTGTTTCAGTTGTATAGACTAATCCTACCCTAAACTTCACAGATCTTTTAAGCAATTTATAATTATTTCCTGGTCCAGCCTGTTTTTTAAACTGTTAATTTTCACAATAAATTTCTGTTTTTTAATCTTGTTCTCACTTTCTGATTGAGAGCAGTATCAGAGAGGAAGCTCTGTGAAGATATGTCTGTGAAGACAACAACAGTTGCTGACAAGCTGGGTTACAGCTGCTGTATGACATGTTAGGAGGTTCAGTCATGTAAGGTGCTGGGCATTCTGGCCCAATACTGCACAGGATTTATGTGCATGCTTGACTACAAGTATGCGAGTAGTCCTATTACCTTCCTGGGAACTATTTGTGTGTTTAAAGTAAAGCAGAGGCTCAAGTGCTTATCTAAATAAGGCCAGAGTCCTCAGCACTTTACAGGATCAAGCCCCTAGGATGGCTAAATATGGTTTATGGGGCTTACATTTTTGCACTGATGTTTAACAATTTCAGCACTTGTTTACAGAATAGACACTGAAAGAAAAAAATGAAATTTAACAAAACATTTCAAAGTGGTTATCAGTCATTAATAAATGTACTTCAGAATGTGCTTTGTAACATTCTCAAATTCTGAGGATTAAAAATATAGTTTTATCATTTACATTGACATTGCCTCAAGCTAGACAAAAACTCAATGGTACTGCTTCCATTTTCCCACTAGGACAGTTTTTCCTTAATGGAAGTGCATAAAAAAGGAAATGTTTACAAGTGGATTGATTTGTTTAAATCAGTTGCTCAAATTGGATGAGAGAGCTCCACGAATAACAAAAACTTATTTTTTTAATGCTAACTAACTACTAAACTATGCTAACTATACAGAACTACAGTGGATATGATTTACACACCTGACCAAAGACTTGCATAAGAAAGCATAAGAAAGGAGAGGGAGGTCCAACAACTGTCATGGGCAGTAGGAACTGAGGGAGGTCAGGGCCCCTCAGCCCTGTATGCCTGTGTGTGAAACAGCAGAGGGTGCTCATGCGGCCCCTACGGGAACCAGTAAGGGAAAATCTCTCCAATAAACTGTGCACTGGAATAAACAAACACCTACAGCGGAATGGAGATGTGCAGTCCCTCAAAGAACTGAGGTTCCTCATTTGTTGACCTTTTCTAACCCTTCCACCTGTCCAAACAACTACCAATCTCCCATGATCTCACTCTCCCTTCCTCCCTTCCCCTTCCCCACAACCTCTCAGTCTTGTCAGGTTCTTTCCCCTCACAATATACCTTAAACTCCCCCACTTGATTCCACTTGCCTCTAGAACTACCCTGAAAGTATTATCAAAGCAAGCTGCTTTGATATGGGAAAGTGAGTTAAAATTAGAGCCATGATTAATTGTTTTATATAGATAGAAAATATCAAAAATATACCAATGAACTGATATCTTAACTAAATAAATAATAAAATATATTGCTCCTTGACCCAAGTGCTTA
Organism: Gopherus evgoodei; assembly: GCF_007399415.2. Lineage (NCBI taxonomy): Eukaryota > Metazoa > Chordata > Testudines > Testudinidae > Gopherus > Gopherus evgoodei. Next base: position 242,434,295 of record NC_044323.1, on the reverse strand, counting down.
GTCAATATTTGGTGCCTTAGTGAATTGTTTCCATTAGGAGAAATTAATGATGAGGGTCAAGTATTTTTTTTGTTCATGTCAAACCTTAGTCCCAGATTTGGACCTTAGCGTCCAAAATATGGGGGTTAGCATGAAAACCTCCAAGCTTAGTTACCAGCTTGGACCTGGTACTTGCTGCCACCACACAAAAAATTAGAGTGTTTTGGGGCACTCTGGTCCCCCTGAAAAACCTTCCCTGGGGACCCCAAGACCCAAATCCCTTGAGTCTCACAACAAAGGGAAATAATCCTTTTTCCCTTCCCCCCCTCCAGGTGCTCCTGGAGAGATACACAGACACAAGCTCTGTGAATCCAAACAGAGTGACTCCCCCTCTCCATTCCCAGTCCTGGAAACAAAAGCACTTTCCTCTTTACCCAGAGGGAATGCAAAATCAGGCTAGCAAATCCAACACACACAGATCTCCCCCTGATTTCTTCCTCCCACCAATTCCCTGGTGAGTACAGACTCAATTTCCCTGAAATTTCCCAGAAAAGAAAACTCCAACAGGTCTTAAAAGAAAGCTTTATATAAAAGAAAGAAAATTACATACAAATGGTCTCTCTGTATTAAGGTAACAAATACAGGGTCAATTTCTTAAAAGAATATTGAATAAACAGCCTTATTCAAAAAGAATACAAATCAAAGCACTCCAGCATTTATATACATGCAAATACCAAAGAAAAGAAACCATATAACTTACTATCTGATCTCTTTGTCCTTACACTTAGAAACAGAAGATTAGAAAGCAGAAACTACTTCTCCAAAGCTCAGAGAAAGCAGGCAGACAGACAAAAGACTCAGACACAAAATTCCCTCCACCCAAAGTTGAAAAAAATCCGGTTTCCTGATTGGTCCTCTGGTCAGGTGCTTCAGGTGAAAGAGACATTAAACCTTAGCTATCTGTTTATGACAGTTCAGTCCTGTTTATTTTCAAAGAATGTACAAATAAACACAGTAGGAACAAATAACAAGCAGCAATTTTTTGCTCACAATTTCAAAACCTGCCTTTCCAGTCCATCTTGTGCCCCAAGGAACTCTGTCTACGCTTCTTCCCAGAGCCATGTTCACAACTGCTTTTCCAGCTTTCTTCTCACCTTTTTCTGGTTGCTTTCTTACAAATATATCATCTGTAACTATTAATGCCCCAACTCCTGTGTTTTGTTAATCAATACCCATGAAAACCACTTGCCTCACATGTCTTAGCTGCTAAATGGCTTTTCATGTGGCCTAGTACCTTGGATGGTAGTTTCCATTGCCTGCAGCTTAACTGCTTCTCCTAACAGGCTGATTGAAGGGTGGCTAGCCTGGGCATCAAGTTTAACAAGGTCTGTGATTGCCTACAGATCAAAGACATACTTGAGAGTAAACACTAACACCTTCCAGCATATCAATAAATTACATTTTAAAAATTAGTGAGTTGTGATCATTCACTTTGTCCCTATTTATGGAATTAAATAACCTAACATTTGTATTAACAGACCTGCCAGTAGTCCTGCCCATATGTCCCCCATCTTAGGAGCTCAGCTGAGAGAATGATGCAGAGAGGGAGGACTGTTCTGAGATCTTCCTGAGGAAGTTTCACTAATACAGAGTCCAGGTGCATGTCAGGAATAAAGATCTGCTCTTACCTAGCTCAGGAACTCCGAAAGAGGAGGAAGAAAGAAGTCACTCACCTGCTTAGCTCTTGTGCCTCACAGCAGAAAAGAGAAGAGGGATGGTGTCAGGTTAGTCGATGGATTTAAAAAAAAAAGTAGAAATTCCCAGGCAAAACATTTAGTTCAGCTATGTTTAAGGTTAAGCCAAAATTCCTGTAAGGCAACATTCATTTTCTCAAAAAAATCTATACATTTTAGAAATTCATGATTAATTTTTCACTTTAAACAATTCCCAAATGCTTGAAGCTTGGAAAGTATGCAGTTACTCAGCTAAAGTCACTCGAACACCCTACCTCTGCCCTTTTGATGTCACACAGAGAACAATTAGAAATTCTGAAACAACTTTGTCCATCACCTCAGTGGCCACAAGATATATAGAATACCTTATTCTTAATTGTGCTGGGGTTGTGCAGATGCTGGCCTTTTTAAAAACCAAACACAGTAAGATATATTGAAAGACAAAATTCTCAATAAGACAAATAGCCTACTGAGTGCATATATTTCCCATACACGGATCACGGTATCTGTGTAGAGCAGTGGTTCCCAACCTTCGAGGTTGTGAGACCACTATTTGTGATGGATGCATGCCTGGGCCCCCCCAGGGCAATAGCATCCCTGTGTCTGACTATTCTCTCTTCCTCTACCTGCTTTGTGTATTTTGGCTTCATTGTCCTTTTTTTCTTTTTCGTGTACTTTTGTGATTGTTCTTTCCATCTTTTATTATTTTGTCTCCTCATGGTCTTTATCCTGGTCCTCTCCTCCTTTCCTTTTACTCTCTTACTCTTGTTCTTTGCTTCATTGAAGCTGCCAGCTTCTTCAGTCCCTCTCCCAGGTCTCTATTTCTTCCAGGTCTTCCCCCTTCCTTTTTTATCTTCCAGTTCCTTCTCTCACACAGTTCCTTTCCCTCTCCCTGATCCCATTACTTCAGTCTTCCCACCTCACCCCATGCCACCACTTCATCATCTTGGTTTTGCTCTTCTCTTCTCCTTTCTCAGTAGCATGTAGTTGGCAATCTGTGGTTGGAGGAGAGAAGCAATGGAGTTGTTGCCCTGGATTTGAGGGATGTGTATACCCCAGAATGTGATCAAGCTAATTGCCAACCATATTATGTGCATTCAGTAACCGTGAAGTAATGAAATAGAACACCACATAGTTAAGGGTTAATTTAGAGACAGGGTTTCAGAAGCAAAGTCAAAACTAGCTACAGTTTCTGCTAATCAGAATGGGAGGAGGGGACAAACAAGTAAGCAACAGACTGAAAACCTTGGTGGGTGGACAGCCTTGAGTCTAGAGGTCTCTGATATTAAAAGTTTTTTGAAAGTTAGAAAAGTGATGATATAGTAGAGTCATTATGACCTATGTGTTTTTTAGAAGATTAGCTAATAGGATGTACTTTGGAGCTGTCCTCTGAAGCCATCGTGAGTGGTGTTTTTCCTGACACCCTTTCTCCAGTGGGTGAGCAAGTGGCCACTGTGAACCTGCTGTTAATTACTCAATACCATTCCAGACATTAGGTAAATATCTGGGATGTTCTAAACCTGTTGTTTATGTTTGTGTGTGCTTAAATTGAATAAATTACAGTTTTATATAGAGCATGCTTACCTGCATGAATCTTATCAGACAGAAGTGCTGTGTTCCTGGTAATTTAGTCCTTACATCGCCTGCAGTGAAATATTTAAGTTGCCCCTGTTGGGAGTTCTGAAAACCTGGGTAACAGGGTTGGACAATTCAAGTCTTCTGCCTTTTCTTAGAACTGCTCACCAGCTTGGTGGTGGAGGCAGCGGTGGCTCTAGGCATTTCTAGGCATGCCTGTGGGCAGTCCAAAAGCTGTGGGACCAGCGGACCTCCTGCAGGCAAGCTGCCAAAGGCACCCTGCCTGCTGCCCCCGAGGTGCCAGCAGAGTGCCCCCCATGGCTTGCCACCCCAAGCACGCGCTTGGCGTGCTTGGGCCTGGAGCCTCCCCTGGGCGGAGGCCAGGAAGCAGAATGGGGCTGGTGATTTCAAAAAAACAAAACATATCTTAATAAGAACATAAGAATGGCCATACTGGATCAGACCAAAGATTCATCTAGCCCAATATCCTGTCTTCCAACAGTCACCAATGCCAGGTGCTCCAGAGGGAATGAACTGAAAGGGTGATCATGAAGTGATCCATCCTGTCACCCATTCCCAACTTTTGGCAAACATATCCCATGTTAATGATACTTCTCACATAGTGTGCAGTTAGATTTAATTTTCTGGAGTTGGGTGCAGAATTTTGTCCTTGGGAACCAATCCCTTTTGTAGAGGAGACATAACCAAGTGGTGCTTCTCATCAGAATTTGACAGGAAACCCAGGACTTCCCTTGATAACACTGAACCACCCCAGCTCACTTCTTTTTTGTTGGTGGTGGTGTCATCATCCTGGAGAAAGCTGTAACTAGAAAAAAGTCAGTCATGCTTTTGGCACGGAAGAAGGTATATGACTGTAGATATGGCCTATTCATTTCTTCATTTGGAAGCAGAATTCAGTTTCTTTGCTGGGTTCTGGATGCACATAGGCAAGTAACCCACAGCCGACACTCCACTCGAAGACCATAGGCTGTGGACTCCACACTCCTGGATTTTTTTCCTTTGCTCTCTTAACCAGCTGCTATGATATTTATATTCTCTTTAGGTATGCTTGAATACACAGATTTTTAAAAAATACATGCCCAGGAACAGAGAAGATGAGAAACTCACATACAGATTGAAGATCTGGTACCTCCTTCTTGTTGATGAATGCCATTACTGGAGTGTTGTAAGACATCACTGATGCATCTTGGCTGATCAGGACTGGAGTTCTAGCTCTTACAGCCTAATTACTCTGATCTTGATCTAACTGATATCATGTTGGAGGACTGTTCTTCCATTATCCTTGGATTAAATTGGTCCCTGAATGATTTTCCCTGCTCTTGAAGCTGGCATAGGTCATCTCCACCAATCATCTCTGACTGCAACATACGGTGGCCTTCCAAGTACCCCCTACCAATGGGACAAGGGAGGACAGGAATGATGTGTCCTACAAGGTCAGGAAATTAAGAAAATTATGAGAGGAAAAAATATGTAGTCTCTCACTCACAACAGTAAGTTGTTCCTAGAGAACTTCAATTTTATCCAAGACATCAGAGCCTTGACAGATGTGACTGGAGAATGAACAATATTGTGCCTTTTGACCAATAGCTTCTGAATTCTTTCCTCTGATAGAAACAAACTCCTATGGAGGTTGGTATCTATGACAATTCCAAGAATTTGGATTTTGGTAATATTTGGACTTTGGTGATATTAACAAAAACATGATGTTGCAGAAAATCATCTGGATTGTGTGGGGGCTGTTTTGTGGGCCTTTCCCGGGAACATTGCTCTGATTAGCAAGTCATTTCAGCATATGTACACTGGAACCATTTTCTTCTTGAAGACAAAACCCTTAGAAGTTGCCCAAAGAGTACAGAGGTATATTGGTAACATCTATTGTGTGTGATGCTGATATTTCTTCTGGGTGGATCTCATACTGATGGGTAGATAAGTTTTCTTCAGACCAATTAATGATGGAAATTGATGCTATGGTGGAACATAGGATCTCCATTTGAAATGTGGCTTTCGGGGAACATCCATTCAAGCACTTCCAGTTGAGCCTTCCTTTGTCTTTGGAATATTGGTGCTAGGAAGAAGATGAAGTAGAAGTGTAAGACTTCTGGTTCACTGGAAGCTTATTTACCCCATTGTAAAACAGACAATATATTGCAATCTTCATAGAGGGGGATGTTAAGCTTGGTTTGAAGTTGCTTTTAATTCTAAGGTTTAAGACAGACTAGTTATCTCTGCCTAAGATTCATTTTTCTGATGCAACACTGATTCAGCACTTCAGATTTTCTGCCACTTGCCTTCTATTAGGGAAACGACTTCATACAGGATCAGCCTTTAGTCATGCTTACTTGAAAAATGCAATGGGTTTTCCTGCAGTACCACTTTGTTCAATCAACTAGCTGGACATCCCTCCTATAAGTCTTATCTAGATCATAATGTCGGGTATGTGTTTTCTTTTGAGCTTCCAGGGCTCCTTAGATTATCACGATTTTAAAAAATATTTATTATTTAATGAGGTTTCCACAGCAGTTCCATTTACAGTTACCAAAATGCCTGCCTGTGGAATACTCAGTACCTAATTTGCCTAGAGGTTAGATTTTCATGGGTTCAGAAAGAGTGTGATGTCCCAGGTCTTGAACCCAGGCCCGAGAGTCTCCAGATAGCTGTCACATCCTGGCCTCTACCCAGTGTCTGCTAGACCCTGATGGGCTGAGAAGTAGTAGGACTACAGCCTCAACCAAGGTACCACTCACAGGAGCCTTGGTTGGAGGGTCATCCAGTTCCACCAATTGGTCCAGCCATAATATTTAAACCAGAAGGAGGTACAGGAAATTTGTGTGAGCAACAAGGTGATTTTCTGTTATGTCTGTATTGGACTCTTCTTTTACCTATACCCAACTCTGCTCCTGACTCTTGCTCCACTCCTGCCTCATCTCTGCCTTCACTCTTGTTCCCACCATGCTCCTGCTCAATCCTTGCCTCTCTTCTGGTTCCTGCCCTTATATCTGGCCTTCAACCATCAGTTACCAGTCCTGGCTCCAGCCCAGGGCTCCAACTTCTGACACTCACTCTGACTTGACCCTTAGCTCTGGTGTTTGATATCTGATCTCGGCTCTGACTCTCAACTCTGATTCCTGGTTCTGACTCTGGCTTGACCCCTGACTCTGGTAATTGGCAGTTGACTCTGGTGCTGACACTTAACTTCGTTCCCCAACCTGGACTCCTCCTTTTCCCACTAGCCCTGACTCCTGCTTTGACTACCAGGCCAGACTGCCTACATCCTGGTCCATAACACAGAGTTGGTACTGTGATACATAGTGTAGTTTGTTGCTCTTACTGTAAATCTCAGACTGTAGGATGGCAGTCTCCCAAGACTTCTTCTGCTAAGGCTGCTTGCCTGAAGGATCTTCTGATCTTAATGACCGAGTGGGCAATAGGTAGTCTGACCACGTATGCATGGTTCTAATACAAAACATGGAGCTGCAGACGTAGGAACGACTTGAGATGGCTTTGGGTTTTATTATTATTATTATTATTATTATTATTATTATATTTTTCTTTTAAATAAATAATTTCTATTTCTTTCATGTGGGAATTGCATCAACTTTGGGAGTATAAATCATCACAAATTTATTTGTGGATCAACTAACTCGCCTTCTTTGCCACTTCCTCCCACATTTTCTTTATCAAGAGCTTATCTGGAGGAACAAACAGTCTCCATAATATTCATGAGAATGGTTTAAATTACTCCTCAAAAAAACTGGGTCGGTCACATGGCAAACGTTTTGTCTCATGGCATCCTGTAGTGAACTGGGCAGTGTTACACAATTGCATGGGTACCACACTTTGATTCTCTTAGTGAGTCAGGCAGTGCTACATAAGAGCCACTTGGTGAGGCCTTTGGTCTCACTGGAGCCCTCAGTGAGCCAGCAGTTCTACATAAGAGCTGCATGGTGCAAGCCATTTTGTGTTACTGAATCCCAAGGCAAGCTTCCATAAGGGCTGACTCACCCCTTGTTAGAGCAGGCAAAGTTAATTAGTCAAGAAAAAGTGGTGGTCCCAGAGGCCCTTTCCCACCCGCTTATTCCTCCATGCCTGGGCTGCTCTCCCTGTCAGTCCTCCAGGGCTGGCCATGTGGGGCATGGTTGACCTTCAGTGAGCCGGGTACCATTAGCCTGGCAGCTGTGACATGGCTAATTGCAGCACAAGCAGGGGTCAGATAGCCCAGGCATTTGTGTGTCCCTTTCTGCCAAATTCTCTGTTCCTCTGAGTGCCTGAGAGTTGTTCTGCCAGAAAGGTCTGCCCAAACGTGCTGTGCTGGAAGATGCTGCAGCAGTGACCACAGTATCAGAAGGGTGTTTCCAGCAATTCTACTGCAGAGGCCACTGGAGGCTAAATAACAGCCCAGTAACACTTACAATTCTTTGTTTGTTTTGTTTTCTTGCTGCTCTGAGCAGCAGGTCTGGTAAGGCTTCCTGCAGTTGCTGGAGGCAGTTCAAACTGCCTAGCTGGCTGAGTCATCAGGGATATGGTCATACTCAGCCTGCTTGATTGACAGGTCTGGTTACTGCCCCAAAGAAGCTTCAAGCTAGAGTAAGACCCACATTAATGGATCTGTGGATTTTCCCTGGAAAGAAGAAAGTTTAGTGTCAGGACAGAAGAACTGAGCATAATACTGAAGAACTGTATGTATCAAGCAAGTTATAAAAATTTGTGCTCTTTGGTTCACATTTTAACAGTCTGTACATATGTAGTGGCTTCTGCAAATTTAAGATATCAATAGCCTACTACTGTGGATTTCTTAAAGTTCAAATGAAAAAAGAAGCAGAACAGAAGATAGGAAATCAGTGGTGGCTAGTCATTATACCAGAATAGTGGCTTTTCAAAATTTAAGATGTCCCCACTCATATTTATGTTATGAATTTATTTATATTTTTACATCCAAAAAACTAATATTTAAACAACTTTAAAGTTATAAAGTCAACAACTCAGAAGTCTAGATATGCTAGAACGCAACCTTAATTTGCTCCGCTTGTGCATATGCATTATGAGACAGTCTTTAACTACATGACCCATACTGTTTTTTCCACAGGACTCTAGGCTCCTTCAGTGCACAAGTTGGACAGCATTCTTTGAAGGGGAATCTATTCAATATTTCTTTTTATCTTCATCATTCATTGTGTGGCCCCAGGCCTTATTTACTGCACATCATCCAAACATTACACTGAATACGATATTATTAATTTTCTCTCAGGCTTTTCTGTGGTGCTCTGACTGCAATATATGTGTGCTTCATAAACTTTAATGAATTTATTTTCATAACACCACTATAAAGTGAGGTGATGCTTCACTTTTCAAGATTAATATTCTTTCAGTGTGGGGGGTTTTATATAACTTCCCACATTTAAAAAAAACCTGAGAAAGAGAAACTGCATTATGAGTAACCATATTGATACAAATATGGATCATTGGCAGGGTTGGGATCTTTAGAGCCACAGCACAGATCTTACTGAATGACTTATAGCAATAGTAGGCTCTTATCCTTCATGTGGACCAGCCATTGGAGGGGAAAGATATGCACGCTTTGCTAGTGGGCTTCACAACTGTTTGCTGACAGACAGAATTCCTGGGTTCAATTCCAGGTTCTGCATGGGAATATTTCCAGTTGTTATAAATAAGGTTCTGTGCCAATGGGAGCTACAGAATGGTGGCTTGGGGCAGTGCAGAGGCAGCATGTGGAGCTGGGGTCACTGCTTCCCCGAGCCGGGTAGGGAGCCTTCCCCAGCCCTTCACCAAACCTCCTGGTGGCCCCTCAGGCTGCAACTCCCCACCCTTCAGCACCCATGCTGCCTCCTGGGCCACGCCCTCCTGGGTCGTCCCCAGGGCTTGCCCTCCCAAGCCACTCCTCTCTCAAGTTTTAGTCAGGGGTATATAGTAAAAGTCATGGACAGGTCACAGGCCGTGAATATATTTTACGGCCCATGACCTGTCCATGACTTTTACTAAAAATACCCATGATTAAAACATAGCCTTAGTTATAAACTCTTCTCTGCCCCTGTTTCCACACAGCTTCTCTCTGACCCCACCGCTTCCTGTCATCCCTACCCCACTGGCTCCTGACCAGTGTCATTTCTTTTGTTCCTATCTCTCTTTCCAGAGCACCTGTCCCATCCTTCTTTTATGCTCCTATCCTTCCTCCTTTCCCCGAGCTCCTGCTCCTCTCTCCCACCAATTCCTGTCCACCTACATGTCCTCCCCACCTTTCCCTCTGTTCCTCACCCTGCTCATTCAAGTCAGGTTTCTCCCTCATTCTCCATGTTTCCTGGGCTCCAGCATGACAGACATAAGAACACAGAAGAAGCTGTCTCCCCTTCTCTCAGCACTGGGGCTTTGGTACCACAGCCCCCAGCTGCACAATGCAGGGAAAGTCTTGCTCAGCCCATGATGTAGCAGTTCTGTGGAGATGACACATATTCAGTCTGGCTGGCACATAGAAGCTGTAAAGGGATGAAGACGTGCTCAGTACAGATGTAATCTTCAGACAATTTAACTGCCACACTCAAACAAGCCTCAAACTGAGTATGCAAACAGATATCAGAGACTTCAGGGGCTTATGCCTTGGCCAAAATGGGGGCATATTTTCCCCTGACAGCAGAGAGGCACCCCTTCACACTAGAGAACCCCCCCTGCTAAATTTCAGTGCCTGGTCCAAAACCGTGGAGACGCTAGACTTTCTTAATCAAATGGTTTTTTTAAATGACAAAAATACATATTTTTCCCTAATCATGTTCTGGGAAACAGCGACCTGTTTGCTGGGGGGAAAAACACAGTCGATTTGATGAAAACACCAAGCATGGAAAATTTCAGCCTGAACAACTGAAATCAGACTCTTATAGTTAAGGTACCTAACACTTACTATTATAAGCATAGCTCATTGTTCTACCTAAAACAAGAAAATATCAAACATTTTAAAAGTTGTCTATTTCTCTAGGTATTTTTGATAAAAAAAAGAAAAGAAAATCTAATTAAAATCAGCAGCTAATTCACAACCACCATATACCAAAAATAAACAGCAGTCTTCATCAACCAAAGCACCTGGAACAGCTATAACGAAGTAGATTTTGAAGCTAATGGCCCCTCATGGAAAACATCCTATTGCCAGCATTCACATAAATTGAGGTGACTTCTGCTTATTTCAATTGTGGCAGTATGGCCTGGGAAGAGAGGTAGTCTTCTCAAAGAGGAAGAGCCCAGGCCATTTAGGCAAAATGCACCACCTTAAATTCCACCATGAAAATTGCATAATTAAAAGCAGCTAAAATATTGATTAAAACATGACTTCATAAATTCCTTGTAGGTTTCTCCCTGTTATTCCAACTGTTTATTTTGACACTGTAACCAAAAGGTAGAGGTTTGTGCCAGGTATACACTGATAAGGATATGGTTTTACAGTAAACATAATTTTCAACAGTAGCTAGCTCCTTGAAAATGGAATAAAGAACAATAATTGTACAGAAACATAAACAAGCTGAAGTAATATGTAATGAACGCCATAAGCAGTCAGGATATTGGCTGTCTTTAATTCTAGTGGGGTAGGCACAAAACTGGCCTCATAATCAAGGAATAGTAGAATCCAAAACAGCCCCCAACCTGCTGCGTCCAGGAGCAGCAGAAAAAAATCTGGCCTACAGGATTTAAAATGTTTAAAATTTGTACTTGGGTAGGCTTTGTCACAGACATGCATCTATTTCACATACAATAGACATCCATGGGACAAAACCAAATATTCCAGCAGACATCCATGTAATGAAGCTAACTGTTCAAGTATTTATAAACTACATAGGCAAAATGGAGGTATTCTGAATACTGAAATACCAGATGCCTTTTAGAATGATGCCACTTTCAATCTTTATAATATATATTTTCAGGGTTCTCTTACACTGATTTTAACACCCTTCATATGTGGTTTCCAAATTAAGTTTTATCCATCTATAGTTAAATATTTGATATTAGGAAACTAGGAAATCAAAGACACATACTGTGATTATATTTGATTGAAACTTCACTCATGGTAGCAGAAAAAGTTGTAGGTGACTCATGTTGTTTTGCCTGATCTGCCTTTAAAGTACACTTAATATTCAAAGGAATTGATACAACTTCAGTCTTCAAAACTGCACTGATCTCCGATACAGAAAAGATTCTTTGGGGTTAGGTATTATGCCTTGTTGTATTTATGTGTTACTGGAAACTAACTAAGTAAAAAGTAAGTATTAATACTTCCTGAATTAAACATTTCTAAGTGGGCGCAAGACTCTCAGTAGGGCAATCATTTATAACAGAAGCAAAAAGGAAGTGCTTCATGAAATCTGCAGTTTTCTCAGCTAGACCATCATAGCCTTAGCCAAGGCAGCAGAAGAACTAATTATTACTGTCTATAGTAGGCACAGTGATGTACTTAGTAAACCACTTGAAAGATGATAGGTCATTTTGACATACACAAAAAACAACTCAAGACAACCAAATACAAATATAACCTATTCACTACACAAAAGTTAGATTAATAGCAAAAATCTTACTAAAAACTTTAAAATAGGGGTCGTTTAAAGCTAATGCTGAACCTCAGGATTGGCATTTCATTCTTAACTCATTCGACTCATTGATTTTTGCAAAGATATTTTTCTGCATCTATTTCTTTGCACTATAAGTAAAGGTAAGCTTTATGATTTATTTTTAGTTAATACAACAAAATGTGAATAAGACATTGTCACGGTATAATCCCCTACTCTGAACCTTAGCGTCCAAAAGATGGGGTACCAGCATGAATTCCTCTAAGCTCAATTACCAGCTTAGTACTTGTAGTGCTGCCACCAACCAGAAATTCCAGTGCCTGGTACACTCTGGTCCTCCCAAAACCTTGCCGGGGACCCCCAAGACCCAGACCCTCTGGATCTTAACACAAGGAAAGTAAACCCTTTCCCTCACCGTTGCCTCTCCCAGGCTTCCCCTCCCTGGGTTACCCTGGAAGATCACTGTGATTCAAACTCCTTGAATCTTAAACAGAGAGGAAAATCCACCTTCCCCCCTCCTTCTCTCTCCCCCTCCCAGACTCTCCCTGAGAAAGTAATCCTAACACAGAGAGAAAATTAACCTTTCTCTCCCCCTTCCCTCCTTTCTCCCCACCAATTCCCTGGTGAATCCAGACCCAGTCCCCTGGGGTCTCACCAGAATTAAAAAAATCAGGTTCTTAAACAAGAAAAGCTTTTAATTAAAGAGAGAAAAACAGTAAAAATTATCTTTGTAAATTTAAAATGGAATAGGTACAGGGTCTTTCAGCTACAGACACTGGGAATACCCTCCCAGCCTAAGTATACAAGTACAAATTAAAATCTTTTCAGTAAAATACCAATTTGAACTCCTTTCAGCCAAATACACGTTTGAACTCCTCCCAGCCAAATACACATTTGCAAATAAAGAAAACAAACATAAGTCTAACTTGCCTTATCTACCTAGTACTCACTATTCTGAACTTAGAAGAGCCTGTATCAGAGAGATTGGAGAGAAACCTGGTTGCACATCTGGTCCCTCTGAGCCCCCCGAGTGAACAACAACCAAATTCTAACAGCACACACAAAAACTTCCCTCCCTCAAGATCTGAAAGTATCCTGTCCCGATTGGTCCTCTGGTCAGGTGACAGCCAGGCTCACTGATCTTGTTAACCCTTTACAGGCAAAAGAGACATGAAGTACTTCTGTTCTATTAACTCTTAACTATCCATTTATGACAGACATTAAGAAAGCACTGTTAAGCATTCAAAAAACAAAAGAAGTTAAGTTTGAGTGTGGAAGTCATGAGCACATAGAAATTGGGGGAGGGTTGTTATAATGGAAAGTTTGTTGCATCTTTCTCTTTATCAATCACTACAAGCATCATCATTGCAAATCTAATAACAACAGCATAATTATGAAGTTAAATTCTGCACAGGAGCAACTACTATGGCTAATTTCCAGAAAAAGATTAATACAGTATAATAATGTCATAAGCATGTTTTAACAAAAAAAAATATACAGTTATACCTATGGTATTTTATGCTAAAATAATAGTAAGTACAATCCATCGATCGTTGGTTTTTGGAGAGTAAGGCTGAAACAAGGGCATGATTATTGTCTTAAATATTGCATAAGGAATGAACAGCATCACCAATGCTTGTATACAAATACAAAGGGTGAAATCCTGGCCTACTCAACTGCAAAACTCCCTTTCACTTTGGTGGGTCGGGATTTCACACAAAGTGATTTATCTTGCTATCAAGACACTTACATATTGCTCATTGTGGTTTCTAAGCACCTTATAAATTCTAAAGTGAGCATAGTATGAGTTCTCTGTATTTTTCTCAATACACTTCATTCAGTGTGGGTGTTTGTGTTGTTAGTAGGGGAAGGATAAATTAAAAAAACATAGAAATGGAGGGCTGAAAGGGACTTCAACAGGCCATCTAGTCCATTGCCATGCACTGATGCAGGATTAAGTATGTCTGCAATGGGTTTCACACTTCAGTTAGAAAGCAGAGACATTCATGTGATTCTAATATCTTCTGAGTGTTCTCTACTATGGTGGGCCACTTGCTGAGACAGTTCTGTCTCCTGCATCCATGAGTTCCACTCAAGGATGATAGTTCCATTGTTCTAATGGAACTTAGTTGTTATGGAACTCAGAAACTTGCAATATCCTTCTGGTAATTTGGCCTAATTCAATGGAAGGTTTTAAACATAAAAGTCAAATTCCTAAAACATAATTCTGTATTCAATGGGAAATCTGTCCAGAGCATGTCAGGAGCATATGCCCATATTCAACATATGCTCTAGCTTGTGAGGATGAGTAAGTGGCTTCTGAATTTTGAACCAACTGGAGTTTGATTTTTTTTTTTACTAAATTAGCTATTTAATTTCTAAATTCAGTATATTTTATTAATCAAGCCTGGAATTCTAGAGGGGCTTGTAGAACTGGGTCTAAGTCAGAATCCAATAAAATGAGGATCAGTCTTCTGGCCAGGCAAAGGTGGACAAGGGTGTTTGTCACAACAGTATCCAGTAGCGGAGACAAGGAGACAAGGAATGCCGAAGGTTCCCTAGAATTGTGGTCATCTTGATTATTTTAGGGTAGATTCCCTCATTGAGGGTGAAATTATGACAAAGCAAAGATCTTTTTAGGGCTTTCTTCTCCCAAACAATATCATCTTCATCTTGCCCAGATTTAGCTTCAGTCAGTTGTTTTTCATCTGGCTGCTGCTATCTTCCAGGCATTGAGAGTGCTAGGAAACACAGCTGTCCATGTTAGATGTAAAGGAGATTTAGAGCTGAAGATTATCCATGAATTGCAGGAACTGAAATCCATCTTTTTGTCTCATAATCTCCCCTAAAAGTCCATCATAAATTTTAAATGGGAAGAGGGGAAGACAATAGATCTCTGGCAAACTCTACAGGTGAGAATTTTAAGATGAAGAAGAAAATTCTGGGTGAAATCCTGGCTCCCTTGAAAGTAATGGCAAAATTCTCATTGATTTTAATGCAGCCAAGATTTCACTGACTGAGTATAATCTGAGAATAAAGATTGGAGTTTCTTCAGCATGTTCCTGGTAACATGCTACTATATCTGTAAAGCAGAACAGCAGAACTCCAGGATGAAAGATGCTTTAACGGCTTTCCAGGTCTAGTTTCCAGTTTTGCTTTTTATTTTCTACATCCACTTCCCAAAACACAGATGGTATGATTTATCTCAATACAGTAGTTTACCTCAGTTTGGTGGTTGAGAGGACTGACATGGACACTCTTCTAGAGAAGCTTTTACTTGTTTAAAGCATAGTTACTCATTTTTTGTCCTGAATAATACACCCTAAATCTGGTGGGGAACAAATCATTTTATTTATTTTAGATTTCTGTCTAGTTGCATGCAATATTCAGTCACTATTCATGAGTAGGGATAATGTCACAAACTCCAGTTTTCCCTTTTCCATTTTCCCTCTTAGGGGGTAGCAGTACAGACATTCATCATGGACAATGAACACACTTAAATATTTCATTCTGCTTTGAAGATGTTCCCATTAAAATGGGAAATACTCCTAGAACCAGTGGTATCTTGAGATCCAGAAATTCGCTACAGTGGGCATGTCATAAACAGATAGCTAAGGGTTAATGTCTCTTTCACCTGAAGCACCTGACCAGAGGACCAATCAGGAAACCGGATTTTTTCAACTTTGGGTGGAGGGAATTTTGTGTCTGAGTCTTTTGTCTGTCTGCCTGCTTTCTCTGAGCTTTGGAGAAGTAGTTTCTGCTTTCTAATCTTCTGTTTCTAAGTGTAAGGACAAAGAGATCAGATAGTAAGTTATATGGTTTCTTTTCTTTGGTATTTGCATGAATATAAGTGCTGGGGTGCTTTGATTTGTATTCTTTTTGAATAAGGCTGTTTATTCATATTTCTTTTAAGCAATTAACCCTGTATTTTGTCACCTTAATACAGAGAGACCATTTGTATGTATTTTTCTTTCTTTTTTATATAAAGCTTTCTTTTAAGACCTGGTGGAGTTTTTCTTTACTTCAGGGAAATTGAGTCTGCACTCACCAGGGAATAGGTGGGAGGAAGAAATCAGGGGGAGATCTGTGTGTGTTGGATTTGCTAGCCTGATTTTACATTCCCTCTGGGTGAAGAGGAAAGTGCTTTTGTTTCCAGGACTTGGAACGGAGAGGGGGAGTCACTCTGTTTGGATTCCCAGAGCTTGTATCTGTGTATCTCTCCAGGAGCACCTGGGGGGGGGAGGGAAAAAGGATTATTTCCCTTTGTTGTGAGACTCAAGGGATTTGGGTCTTGGGGTCCCCAGGGAAGGTTTTCCAGGGGGACCAGAGTGCCCCAAAACACTCTAATTTTTTGGGTGGTAGCAGCAAGTACCAGGTCCAAGCTGGTAGCTAAGCTTGGAGGTTTTCATGCTAACCCCCATATTTTGGACGCTAAGGTCCAAATCTGGGACTAAAGTTATGATAGGGCACACTTAAGGAGTTTTGCTAAATGTCAGTGGCTAGGATTTTAAGTATAATAATTCTCTAATTTTCTCTTCCCAACTCCTAGGCCCAGAATTTTGATGCTGCAGAAATCCTCCTGACTTTCTAAACATACTAGACATCTCTCAGTTGTTGAATAGTATTGATCAATGTTAAACCCTTAGATCTTTGTTTTTAAGAAGTTCGATTCCTTTTGCTGTGTGGCAAAGGGGCATGGCCTCCATCAGAGACTGATAGTGAGGGAGAGCCAGACACCCCCTGGTGGGTGGAATCTGGAAGGCCTAGGCCACCACGCTGGAAGCGGAAGGGCAGGACAGGAACCAGAAGTATAAGAGGTGGATCCTGAAGCTCTGTTGCAGAAGAGCTGCCGAGAGAGACATGCACTTCCAGCCCAGTGCTGGAGCCAGAACTAGTGGAAGACTTCAGCTCTCCCAAGAAGACTGCCCAGGTACCAGGAGTGCCTGACACATCTGATGCTGAGGAGTTTCTGGGACTGCTGCTCACAGTGTACCCTGGGGAGACGGAGGACGACCCTTGGATGCAGGTACACACGAGTGAGAGTATAGGAAGCAGCCATGAGGAACCAGACTACTGTCTGGCAGTGGAGATGCCGGAGACACGTTCAGCGTGTTGCAGATGGATTCCCTGCTGACCCACTGGCAGACAACTCTGCCACTGTTAGGGCTGTGGGTTGGGACGTGGTGGGTTGGGATGTCTCCCCTTCCACCTTACCCCTAGGGTAGCAGTACTCCAACTCCTTAGGCCAGGAGGCCTGAGCTCCTTGGACAACCCTTTCCTGAACCCTATAGACTGCGGTTGGTGCTCACCCCCTGCCAGCACCCTAGACTGCTTACTGGGTGCTCACCCCCTGTCGACGCCCTAAATTACTTGCTGGGTGCTCAATCCCCTGCTGGCACCTGAGACTGCTTGCTGGGCCCCCCGCCCTAACTGAGGGCCTGGGCCCCCTGAACCACTTATGACTACTCTGCCTAAGGGTTAAAGCCTTTGACTGTGTGGTGCCCCGCCCTGGCTGAGGGCCTGGGCCTCTTAACTATTTGCAGCCCTTCTCTGCCTATGGGTTGGGGCTCAAGACTGCTAATTTCCCCATTTACTTAGCCTATTGTTTCAGGAACGTGTATAGCAAAAGGACGTGGCCACCCTCAGAGACTACAGGAAGGGAGAGCCACACCCACATACTCGTTTACATGCTCATTATATTTCTATGATGTCAGTGTGCTCCACAGCTCCCGCTAGTTGACCCTTGTTTACTTTGACCTTCTGACATGACACGGAGGCTTGTAAATGGTCTATTTTACAATGAAATTTTGGATCAGGACACTCTCAGTGAAGCACACAAGAAGATATACTCTAGGTAATCTCCCAAACCAAATGGTGTAAGAAAATCCCTGTGACCTTTTTTAAAGTTTGCTTTTTTAGGACATTTTTAAAGTATCTTCAGGCTTCTGGCAGTCCTTACTGGGGAACTGACTGATCTTCATTTACAATAGATAGAAGTATGTACTGATAATAGTTAAGGAGCTTTTTTTTGATAAGCCCTAGTCTGATCTCACACTGCTGTAAATAAGGAGTAATTCAATTGAAATCAATGAAGTTAGAGCAGTGAAAATTCAGTATTTGTGAGCCCAGAATCAGGTATAATGCATTTACACATACCCAGTTAGGATATTTTAGGGGATACTTTTCTGCAGTACACTAACTGAACCTTATTTAATCAGAGTTATAATTATAGCATGGTGTGCAAGATAATATTTTATCACTGCAGGACATGACATGGCATGGCATATTCAGATATATAGATTTTATCAGATACCTTTGAACATTTATAAAAAAGAAACAAATAGACAATAGTATGCAAACAATGAGCTACAGGACAATAAGCATGCTCTCCAACACATATTCATCAAAGGATTTTGATTATATCACTTTAATAATAAGAATAAAATTTGACATATCTACAATCTACCAATAAACCTTCCCATTTTGCATATTAAAATGTTGAAAATTAAATATATTACAAGAAAAACACTGTTTATTAAAATAATAATATATAGTTTCTTCTCTCTTGTATCTTTCTGTTTATTGCTGTAACCCTTCTGCCCCTCTGAGTTGGCAGCAACAAGGGCCGGGTTCAGTATCCAGGAGTTCCATTTCATTAACACAATGCATAACCGGCTCGAGCCCCCACCCAGTGACCTGGGACACTTACATACCGCCCCCCTGGGCGCCTCTGGAGGGAATACTTCCCCTCTCGCAAGCACGGAGTCTGAGTGTAGCAAAATCCTTTTAATAAAGGAAGGAAACAGTGCGGCATCACATTGGAGAAACACACAAACAGGATTATAACACAAACCATAAGCAAAACCCCATCTCCAATGGCTCAATGTAGTTGGCAGCTGGTATCAAGCAGAGTGCCTCAGGGGTCTGTCCTGGGGCTGGTTTTGTTCAATATCATGATTAATGATCTGGATGATGAGATGGATTGCACCCTCAGCAAGTTTGTGGATGACACTAAGATGGAGGGCGAGGTAGATATGCTGGAGGGTAGGGATGAGATCAAGAGTGACCTAGACAAATTGGAACATTGGTCCAAAAGAAATCTGATGAGGTTCAACAAGGACAAGTGCAGAGTCCTGCACTTAGGATGGAAGAATCCCATGCACTGCTACAGGCTGGTGACCGACTGGCTAAACAGCAGTTCTACAGAAAATGACCTGAGGATTACAGTGGATGAGAAGCTGGATATGAGTCAACAGTGTGCCCTTGTTGCCAAGTAGGCTAATGGCACATTGGGCTGCATTAGTAGGAGCATTGCCAGCAGATTGAGGGAAGTGATTATTCCCCTCTATTCGGCACTGGTGAGGCCACATCAGGAGTATTGTGTCCAATTTGGGTCCCCCACTACAGAAAGGATGTGGACAAATTTGAGAGTGTCCAGCAGAGGGCAGCAAAAAATGATTAGGGGGCTGGAGCACATGACTTAAGAGGAGAGGCTGAGGAAACTGGGCTTATTTAGTCTGTAGAAGAGTGAGGGGGAATTTGATAGAAGCCTTCAACCACCTGAAGGGAGGTTCCAAAGAATCATAGAATCATAGACTATCAGGGTTGGAAGGGACCTCCGGAGGTCATCTAGTCCAAACCCCTGCTCAAAGAGAGCCAATCCCTCGGTAACCCATTCCAGTGCTTCACCACACTCCTAATGAAAAAGTATTTCCTAATATCCAACCGAAACCTCCTCCACTGCAACTTGAGACCACTACTCCTTGTTCTGTCATGTGGTACTACTGAGAGCGGTCTAGATCCATCCTCTTTGGAACCCCCTTTCAGGTAGTTGAAAGCAGCTATCAAATCCCCTCTCATTCTTCCTCTCTAGCAGATGGAGCTAGGCTATTCAAAGTGGTGGCAGATGACATTGTCTCAAGTTGCAGTGGGAGAGGCCTAGATTGGCTATTGGGAAAAACTATTTCACTAGGAGGGTGCTGAAGCACTGGAATGGGTTGCCTAGGGAGGTGGTGGAGTCCCAATCCTTAGAGGTTTTTAAGGCCTGGTTTGACAAAGCCCTGGCTGGGATGATTTAGTTGGGGTTGGTCCTGCTTTGAGTTGGCGGTTGGACTAGATGACCTGCTGAGGTCTCTTCCAACCCTAATCTTTTATGATTCTATGAATCACAGAAACCACACAATGCACCACCAATAAGAAACTTTTTATAAATGAATACTAATAGCTTTCAGTTTGGATAAGTCTTAAACATATTTATCTGGAAATGGCTCCAATTCAGTATCCTCTGATCCAGTGACTACTCACATGTATCCATTATTTATTGGCTTAGCTTGTCTGAAATAATGTTTTGCTTTCCAACTAGTGAGGTTGTATGCATGTAGAAATGTCTTGTGAGACACTGTCCAATTCCTTACACAAGAACCATTAGCCTGTTCTTTCTTAATTGTTTATGTGATCTTTTTAAGGATACTTGGTCTCTGAAGATACAGGGAGCACTTGCACCAACCTCATCTCTAAAAGAAAAATTCAGTTGATACCAGGTGGCATGGATATGTGTTTCCCCTGAATGGGCTACCTAACTTATGCAAGACACATCCAAGGTTATTGTAGTTTGAGTCTGGAAGTCCATAGCTTATTGCAGGTTACCCCTGGACTACCAGCCCCAGGAGGATCAGAGAGATAACCAGATACAAGTGTCACTGTGGCCTGTGAGTACTTAATATCTTTAACTCTGTGTAATGTGGAGGTAGATCAGAGTTATGATGAATTCTGCTGAGCAAGTACAACAGTCATAGCATGGAGCATACTGATACCTGATGATTGTGGCAAACCTTTTGCACAAGATTCAAAATGTCCTAGACCTTCTCTGGGGGAGAAAGGTGGGAAGCCACATCTAACAGGGCTCCTATATACTCTAATTTTCTCTGCAGACCAATGTGGAGTTTTGAGCATCCTGAAGAGTACTTTTATGATTTCACAAAGTGATCTGTGGCTCACATCCAGGGCACTGTCTGAGTAAAGTCATCCAGACAGAGAAACATTTGCAGTGGCATCCTGCATATATGATTATTCCTAGAAACACTATTTTTATAAATTTTTCCTTGACCAGGTCAAATGATAGCTCTGAAATACAGAATAACCCTGCAACTTCTTAAATGTCTGAATAGCAGAAAATACCTGGAGTAAAAGGCCTTTTACCCAGACAGAATTTAGTTCAGCACAAGCAAGGACTCATTTAATGAAGTTCAAATAGAGTTTCAATGGCAATATAGGGTCTTGGTTCTGTTTTCTTCTAAACTGAAGTCTTCCATTTCTTCCAGACTGGCTTCATGCTGGATTTTCAGGAATTTTTAGAGAAAAGCCTTTTCAAAAGGTGTGTGAGCAAATCTCATAGCCAAATGAATCATGATCTTTTCTGAGGTATATCATATACAAGTTATACATATGCACTAGGGACAGAGCCCAACTGCACCTGAAGCATTAAAAAATGATTGGGAAATGCTCCATACTAAATAACAAGAGAGAGAACAAAACCTAAAGAAAACAGCAATAAAAACAAAGAGTTTCATGTGCAGAAGTACATAAACTGATGCCTTGGGCATCGAGTCTTGGAGATAAAGCAATTGTTCCAAAGGGAGCACAGGAAGACGATCACAAAACTTTGGGTATGTCGACAATATTTTGTTGCTGAGGCAGGCTTTGGGCTGATAAGTAACACCCAAAAGCCAAAGACGGCAACTTTCTTAAAGAGAGGAATAATGTGATAAAATGGAGAGAATACATAACAACACATCCCTCAGTGAGGAGGAGAGTGGGGTGTAGGTTGGTAGAAGAGAGGATGGAAAGCATTAATAGTTTTCTTTGTCACATTTCCTGATGAATATTTCTTTGTCATATTTCCCTATTCTCCTGCCCAACCCATAGAAATAGTGAAGAACAGTCAATCGATGTAATTAGCAGTATCCTGAGAAGCTGGGTTTATCATAGTGAGCATCTTATAGGAATTTACAGCTAAAGAGGCTCTGTCTGGAATGCACACAGAAGCAAACTGGCAGTGCCTTATTACATTGTGAAGGGATGGCCAATTGTCATGTGGTATGGATGCCACAGTCATTTCTGCCTGTGGTGTAAAAATAGCTCCAGAAGAGTATGACTACAGAATCTTGATACTGTGTACCAGCTTGGTCATATGCCAATAAAATGAACTAGTAAAAGTAGTAGACTTCCATTTATGATAGTCATCAAACTATACAGCTAATTGAATAGAATTAATTTTGCCAACATATCATCAGCTTTTGAAAATACACAATACATCTCATGCCACACCAAAAGAACTAGTTAATAGTTAGGAAGGGCTAAATTCACACCCACTCTTGATTTATCAAAAGAATATTGAAAATTCCCCTTGATGATATCACACCCTAGCATTTTCTTTGCCATAGTTCTTCTACAATGTTTCTATCATGGTTGTTCCCAAAAGCCCCAGTCAGGAGCAAGGCCTCATTGCCTAGCACTGTACCAAACACACAAGCATGCATGATCCCTGACCTGAATAGTTTCCAATCTAATTTGAAATAAGATGCAACATTTAAGAGTGACAAATAGGAAGAACAGATGAAGGATAATTGTTACTAAAATACAATCACACAGTTATACAAGTTGCACAAGTTGATGGTTCCAAGACATGACAATTTAAAAAAAACAAAACATAAAATCAGCTTTCCCTAACTGCTGCGATATTGACTATCATAGAGTGGCTAGCTTCCTAAAGGTATCATGGCAAGGTGCTTTGGGAGGCACAATTTTAAGGAGAAGAGAGTGTTGGCCTTACAGATTAATTCAGGGAGGACATGACATGTGAAAGCAGTGTGAAAGAAGCAGACAAATAAACTTGATTCCAATCTGGTATCATTAGCAGAAGGAAGGTGGTTGAAGTGTGTGAAGTGTTAATAGACAAAAGAGGATAACTGGGGACAGGGGGTGGGGATTTTGAAAGGTTCGTCAAGGCGAGGGCAAGAAGCTTGAATTTGATATGGTAGTAGAGGAAGCATTAAAGATGACTTACTGTCATAGCATAATTCCCAAATCTGGACCTTAGCATCCAAAATATGGGTACTAGCATGAATTCCCCTAAGCTAAATTACCAGCTTAGATCTGATAGGCTGCCACCAATCAGGATTCTGAGTACCTGATAAACTCTGGTCTCCCCAAACCTTCCCTGGGGACCACAAGACCCCAAATTCCTTGAGTCTCACAACAAAGGAAAATAAACCATTTCCCTTCCCCCTCTTTACCTCCTCCCAGATCTTTCCTGCCTGGGTACACTAGGAGATTACCCCGCTTCAACTCCTTGAAACACAACACAGAGAGATCAGGTTTCTCTCCCCCTTCTCCCAGAGGCAATACAGATTCAAGCTCCGTGAATCTAACACAAAGAGGAAATTTACCTTTCCCTCCTTGCTCTCTTTCTCTTCTCCCCACCAATTCCCTGGTATATACAGACTCAGTTCCTTTGAGCCTTAACTAGGAGAAAAAAATCAGACAGGTCTTAAAGCAAAACTTTTAAAAAAAAGAAAAAAAAAGTAAAAGGTTTATCTCTGCAATTTAGATGTAAAAAGTTACAGGATCTTTCAGCTTATAGACAATAGAAAGAAAGCTTTCTCCAGCAGAAATACAATTTAAAATACTTTCACCCAAATACACATTAAAACTCTACCAGCCAGATACACAGTTGCAAATACAGAAAAACAATTAAAAAGACCAAACTGCCTTTCTACTTTTGTACTTACAAAATTGAAACAGAAGATTAGAGAGCCGGTAGGTATGTGTGGTCACTCTCAGAGCCTAGAGAGAACAAAGCAAAACCCAAAAACTGCAAACGAAGGCTTCCCTCCACCGAGATTTGAAAGTATCTTGTTTCCTAATTGGTCCTCTGGTCAGGTGTTTTTTTGGTTCCCTGTTTGTTAACCCTTTATAGGTAAAAGAGACATTAACCCTTAACTATCTGTTTATGACACTTACATTGTCAGAATGATGGGGCAGGATTATGATCTCAGATCTTTATTTTGGGACGTTTGTCCATGAAGATGGAAGAACTAAGGGAGGAAAGGAAAAATTGATAGTTCACATAGTCACAGGAATTTGGGAGATGCTCATCAGCATAGGAAAAGTTATGGAGAAGCAAATGTTGGAAGTTAGTTCAGGTTGAAGGTTGAAGGAATGGATTTTGCAATGGCTGAGAAAGGAAACAAAGACAGTGAAGAGAATGGAGTTGAGTGAATAAACTAATTAACTAAAGCAGAGAATGCAGAGATAAGGATTAGAGTGGCAAAATGTCATGGCTGCTGACAGACTGAAGACTCCAGAATGGTTGGGTGGGAAACAGGTGGAATTGATGGGGATGAGGGTTGAGGGAGAGGGACCAGAGATGCAGTGGTGGTGGGAAAAGATAAAGTTAGAATGATAGCCAGGATAAATATTTGCAGAGGTAAAGAGGAGGATGTGGATGTGGGATAAGAATGGAATGATAAGAGGAGGAAGTAGAGCTAGGGAGAGAAGTAGAGTAGAAGGTAAAAAGGACAATGATATGAACACAATGGGAAAGGAAATAGAAAGGATGAGATAGGAGACAATGGGACAGAGAAAGGGGATGGTAATCATGGTGCAAAAGTAATGTCTGGACAGGATCAATGGCTAGGTTAAATGCTGGAAGCCAAATGAGAGTTAGTCTAGCTGTGGAACCGATAAACTAATGATCAATAATGCAATAACTCAATCAGTAAACAAGGCAGTAAAGCAGTTGTGCAGATAATCATATAAGAGTAATGAGTGGCAAATTAATGAGTGAGTGGCTGACAGCTCAAGCTTTCAGCCTCAGGGCAGCAGGGGGTGTCCAGCTGTCAATGCCCCACAATGCCCTACACAGTTAAGGCTATGAAAGTACTTCTGGTGAGGCCATGCACCACTGACAGACGGGGTGTAGTGTGGTTATGAACCACTGCAGTAATTACTATGGTGGCTTTACGTTGACCTAACTTAGATCAACTTAATTTTGTAATCAACTTAATTTTGCTCTAACTGTGGTAAGTTGTCATGGACCTATATCAATTTACCATCAATTCTTTCAGGTTGATCCATCAAAGGTTTAAGGACCAAAATGCTTAAGGAAGCATAGAGAGCTGCATATGTAGACAATGTAGTCATCTTCCATCTAGACTAGGAAAGCCACAGGTAATATTTTGATAAGGTGATCACTGAATTACAAAGTGCAGATTTAACTATAAATCACCAGAGGTAAGCTATGACATAAACAAACCAGATATCTGAGATATATATTGAGAAAAGGTAAGATCAAACCAAAGAAATAATAGGCTGAAAGAGATATGAAGCTCCTAATGTCTAAGACTAAGAAAGAAACAGACGCAAGAGACTACTGTCATTTGGGTGCACCAAATTTTGCAAGAGTAGCCTCTCATACACGGCACATAAGCAAGATCTAAAGAAGGACTGCAGAGTGTCATAAGGCTTTTTATGTGCTATAGTTAAGAATGTGTGGAGTACCAGTTTTAAAAAGTTCAGATCTTACTATACCATTTATCACATAAATGTATATCTTGTAAATGTATCTAGGATAAGTGGAGTCCATATAAGTAGGAATCCAACTACAAGGAAATCTATGCCTGAGATCCTGCTGAAAGAAACTTTGGTTAGGGACTCAAAGCTGAGTATTCTGGGATTATTGTGTTTTGTGTATGCATTATTTTACTTTCCTTGGTATCCCAATAAACAATCTTTGAGTGTGAGCTGAACATCTAATCTCTAGGATGTTTTACCACACTCCTATCCACAAACATGCCACAAGCTGTTTTTCCCTAACTTGATGATTGGAAATAAGTACACTTTCTGGGTTTGTCTTCGCTACCGGGGAGATCAATGCTGCTGCAATCGATGCAGCAGGTGTTGATTTAGCAGGTTTAGTGAAGACCCACTAAATCGATGCCAGAACGTTCTCTGGTCAACCTCGATACTCGACCTCTGTGAGAAGAGTAAGGTAAGTCAACTGGAGAGTGTCTCCTATTGATGCAGCGCAGTGAAGACACTGGGGTAAGTCAAACTAAGCTACATTGACTTATCCCGGTAGTGAAGACAAGCTCTCTCAAATGCCACAGTGTGGTAACTGCTGGTAAAGGTTGCCATTTTGATGGCAACTATGGTAACTCTATTTATCTACCTGCCATATATGCATTTTCAATGCACCAATAGCCATAGTATCTAAACACCATTTTAGATCATACTATAATTTTGGAATTCAGAAGGTACAACTAATGTACAATCACAGTTCTCTTTATAGTTGATGTTACCTTTAAGCAATTTTCCCATAATTCATGTTTTAAATAAACAAATCTCTACTTTACTAGAGATATAAGCCTCACTAAGAAATACTGATGAAGCTACATCTTCATGATGTAATATTCCTACTTTTAATAAACAAACAATGTTAAATGAGTTACTTGGCTTTAAATTTACAATAGTATTATACAGATATTTTAACACAGATATAAGATTCCTAATCTCCAAAATTCCAACTAAGTGACTGTTTTGCTAAGTGCTTCTATTACAGTAGAATTTTTATTATGGCATGCTAATTAACTAGCTGCCAAGCCCCATATAATAAAGATCCCAAAGTACAGAAAGTTAGAATGTTAGCATAAACATCTGTGTTACTCTTTGATTAAAAATCTATAAATATTTGACAAGAATTCAAACTAACTAAAGGAGCAACTTGTTCCTTAATAGTCAGCAAAGCCTTCCTTTTTCAAATCTAACTAAAACTAGCATCACAGATAATATAAGGATCTCTTGGGAGAAAAATATCTAATTCAACCTCCATAAAAAATTAACTTATCAAAACATTTTTGAAGGGATTTGTTTTGAGTTCCACAAAAAGTTACCCTTTTTACAAATATATTTGCTTAAGTAATAATTCCAAAATTACTTTAACTATATTATTGAATATGTCTAACCAAAGGTTATGACAACAACTTACTATGTCTTGAAAGACAAATACTTCATACAGGTTCATCAGCAAATGAGGTAAAAATGAATAGATTTAACTGTGGCATAAACAATCTTCCCTAGATCAATCTTCAGATAAGTGAAAAGAAAATATACAGTATAGCACAAACATCCTACTAAATTAAAAAGCATGCTACAAAACATAAAAATAAACTCTTTTTTAAAATAGTCACAGTCAATAGTAGAACTAATTGAAAACCTATAAATTTAGTACAGTGCAGCATGTAGTCTCTATCTTACTCTGCCTACATCAATAGGTCATTCTCAGTTAATTAAGCAAAGGCATAATCAGCTTAATTTATGTAGTTCAGGGCAGTTAATGATATCTTAGAACAGTACCTGACGTTTGGCCTGCCCATATAACTTGCTGTATGTGCCCAGTTCATTCTGCTGCTGTTCAGCTTTAGCTCTTAATTTTTCTAGCTCAGATTTCATTTACACTGTTCAGTCTGAAGCTGATAAATCAGATGTTCTTGAGCTTGAAGCTGAAAGAAAGCACAATTAAATTAACAGGTTATCAAAACAATATGAACTCAGCTTTCCATTTATATTATATTATTGAATGCAGAATTAAAAAACTCATAAAACAAACTGATAGCTTATTATCACAGTTTCCCAAATGAACTACTGTATCAGTTTTTAAACAATGTAGTACAACACAGAGCGATATAACGAGTGACTCATAAATGGGACAGAAAAGGATATTAGTATCCTTTTCTAAATTAGTATTTTATTAGAATAATGAAATGTGGCCCCCAAATAGTAAAAATTTTGTAGGATACCCTTACAAACTATGTACCTGCATATGACGACCTTTTTTTCAGTTGCAGAGAAAACGTTTCCTTCTGCTGTCTCTGTAGCTCATCTTCTCTTTTCTGAAGCTGCAAGTTTACACACAAAGACAAACCACAATGTCAACCAATTGGACCTCACTTAAGGAACCTAGGAGATCGATTTGTAAAGCAAAGGATGAACAGGACCCCATTTCTGAAGTACGTTGCTCAAACTGCTCTTTCATTAAAAGATGCTCTCTCTTATTGATTTTGGCTTAAGTAATGAGAAAGCTTATCCAAAAATCTTTAGCATTTGGGCTCAAGTTAAGGAAATCAATAAAGTCATTTCCCATTTGAACTGCATATGTGAGTTTTATGTACGAGAGACAAGACAAAGCCCAAATCGGATAAATCGATAACATTGTCAATAGAACATGAAGCTGACAAATGGCATTTTTAAGCAATTAAAGTGAGCTGTAAACATACAGAGGCTAATCAATTACAATGTTTTGCGATTAACAGTTTTTAATTTGTACAAATATTATATTGGGAAGTAAATCCAAAGAAATAGAGAGAACTAAACACGCTTCCTGCTACTGTTAAAATATTATTACAATAAAGCTTTTCATGTCTATATGTAAGTCTTCCTATACTTTCATTTGAAAAAAGAAAAATAATTAATTGGTTATCAAATTCCTATATTATCTTATGTATAAGTACAATGTACGCAATAGGCCATAATCAGACCCAGGTTATATTCTACCACCACAACCCAATCTGCAGGGCCACAAGTGGTATACAATCCACTCACTAGTGCACAACTTTTGCAGGCCTGTTCTACCAGGTGACCTTCAAAATCCCAGTGTAATTACTAAAGTTGAATATGCTGTTCAGGAAGAAGGAATGGCCAGGGCACGTCAGGAAACTGCTAATTCAATGTGAACCCTAGGCGGCCTTCTCCAGCAGAATTCAATGGCGCCATGGGCCACACTTTAAAAATGCCCTTGCCCAAAAAAGCCATCTGGAGAATGCAAGTGATCCAGACCTTCCCCTCCTTCCCAGCGGAGTGAATCTCTCTAAGTTACAGCACTCTTCCTCTAAGTGTCTGTGTGTGTGTAAGTGTGTATGTGTGTGTTGAGAATCAAGCCCAAAATATCACTATATAGTCTTTTTGGCTTGGCTTACACCTATTAGGTGGATATATATATATTCATGTATGGAAACACACACATCTCCTCCCTCTACTCTCTCACAATATCCTTCTAATTATCATTTGAATGTTCCTATTATATGGATACTGTACTTGTGTAATGTTTATTTAGAATTGTATCAGGAAGTCTGTTGGAGGGACCAGAAAAGGTTCAGGAAGAAGCTCTACAGTAAAACACAGAGAGAGGCCAAGTAACTGTAGGGATAATACTGTTTTCCTTATTCAAATAATGTTCTCAGTTTAGTTTTACAGGAAAGTGACTCATTCTCTGATTCTTTATCAATACTAGAAGATATGGTGTCATGAATGAAACTCAGTTTGAACCTCCAGAAATAAATGGACTAAAGACAATGCTAAAGTTCACTCTTTCTGCTGCATGCAGGGCAAGATGTGCTTCATGATATCTAGAACCACAATCATGTTCAACACAGGGCAACATGTCCTAGACGTACTTTATCAACCATTTCACTTCACCGAAAGAGAAGAAAGAATAATTAGTAAACCATCCTTAGTAACTTTGATGACCACAAAAGAATGAAACACATGGATGGGCTTGCTTGTAACAAAGAGTGCAGACGGCTGGGACAAGTATGGAAGTCTCTATGTGGGCCTTATATGAACAAGCAGATCATTATCACAGGGAGCAAGAAATAATAATAAAAAAAACTTGTGGTCAGAAGAGTGCAGAGAGAGTGTTATTGTGGGAGGGCCTCTGCATACCTTTAAAACTTTTGCATAGCAAGTCATCAACCTAGTGAGGAGGACTTTAAAATAGGTTCAAAGTGGGTAGGTAACAAAAGGCCATAGTTAAGCATGAAAAGGTGATTTTAACAGGATAAGATATTGGCGGAGGAGAGTACATGAAAAATTACACTAGGGTCATAGGAGCAACAAGAAGGAAATCAGTGTGAAAATCTGTTCAGCATCTTAGATATCTATACACAAATACAAGGAGCACAGGTAATAAACTAGAAGAACTGAGGTATTTGTACAGAAACTTCACAGAGAGGTGGTGGGATAAGTCTCATGACTGGAACATTGGTATACAGGGATAGCTTGTTCGTGAAGGATTGGCAGGATTAAAAGAGAGGAGATGTTGCATTCTGTATCAGGAATATAAACGTGTTCTGAGATCCAGAAGGAGATGATTGTCAGACCAGTTGAAAGTCTCTGGTTAAATATAAAACAGGTAAAAAATAGGATAACATCATGATTAGAGTCTGCTGTAGACCACTAAATTAGGAAGAAGAGGTGGATAAAGCATTTTCTAGAATGAGAAATAAAAATATCCAGAACACAAGACTTGGTAGTAATGGGGGACTTTAACTACTCAGACATCTGTTGAAAAAGTATTACAGCAAAACACAAAATATCCAGTAAGTTCTTCAAATGTATTGAGAAAAACTTTTTACTTCAGAAAGTAACCAGAGCAACAGTAATTTTAGAGTTGATTCTGAGCATCAGGGAGCAATTGGTAGCGAATCTGATAGTGGAAAGCAATTTGGGTGAAAGTGATCATAAAATGATATATTTCATGATTCTTAGGAAAAGGAGGAGTAGAACATCAGAATAAAGACAATGGACTTCAAATTATATATATATATTGATTTTAGCAAGGTTTTCAAAACAGTCCTACATGCCATTCTCATAAACAAACTAGGGAAATGGGGTTTAGATGAAATTACTATAAAATGGGTGCACAACTCTTTGAAAGACCATACTCAATAAGTAGTTATCAATGGGCCACTGTCACACTGGGAGGGCATATCTAGTAGGGTCCTGCAGGGATCCGATACTATTCAATATTTCCATTAATGACTTGGATAGGAGATTGGAGACGATGTTTATAAAATTTGTGGATTACACTAAGATGAGAGGGGTTGCAAGCACTGTGGAGGACTGGATTAGAGTTGAAAATTACCTTGACAAATTGGAGAATTGGTCTGAAATCAACAAAATTCAATAAAAACATGTGCAAAGCATGGAAGGAAAAATCAAATGCACAACTACAAAATGGGGAATAAGTAGCTAGGAGGTAGCACTGCTGAAAAGGATCTGGAGGTTATAATATATCACAAATTGAATATGAGTTAGTGTGATTCAGTTGCAAAAAGGGCTAATATCATTCTGGGTTGTATTAATAAGAATGTTGTATATAAGACGTGGGAGGTAACTGTCCTTCTCTACTCAGCATTGGTCAAGCCTCAGTGTCCAATTCTGGGCACCAAACTTTCAGAAAGTTTTGCACAAACTGCATAGAGCCTAGAAGAGAGCAACAAAAAAAGGTTTAGAAAACTTGACCTATGAGGAAAGGTTAAAGAAACTAGGTGTGTTTAGTCTTGAGAAAAGAAGACTGAGGGGAGACCAGATAACAGGTTATATGTTAAGTATTGTTATAACAAGGACAGTGATCAATTGTTCTCCATGTCCACTGAAGGTGAGAGAATATGTAATGGGCTTAATCTGCAATAAGAAAGATTTAGATAGATATTAGGAAAGCTTACTAACTATAAGGTAGTTAAACTCTGAAATAAGCTTCCAAGAGAGGCTGCAGAATCTCCATCACTGGAGGTTTTTAAGAATAGGTTGGACAAATATCTGTCAGAGAGATGATCTAGGTTTACTTGGTCCTGTCTCAGAGTGGGGGATTGGACTTGATGACCTCTTGAGGTCCCTTCCGGCTCTACATTTCTGTGATTCTATGTCACACAAGACATTGAAATGTGTAACAAATAGCCAAAATATGAAACATCTATGTTTTGGTTAGGGTCATTCACTGTCTGACGGATTATAATACCTTCTTAATTAATACTCCTGCTTAAGGATCTTTTCACACTCTGTGAATAAAGTTTTGTAATGTGCTAAAGATGCTGATGGGTGATAGGGGGAGAGAGGGGTCCCTACCAGGTTGCTTGAAACTGGGGTAGTTTAGGGAGAGGGTCCCTTCCCTGGCTTCTCTTTAAGCCACAAGGGGCCAACAGGATTTGAGTTTTGGGGAGGGAAGGGAGGCTCCTGTCCAAGCTGCCTCCAATATAATTAAAGCTGCCACTCCCCCCACAATACAACTAATTGAACCACTCCTCTCTCCTCCCTTATATAATAAATTTGGGTGCCTCCATTCTCTAGTATCAATAAGTAAGTTAGGGCCTCTCACACCTACACCTACACCCACACCCATCCCTACTGCTATTCAGTTAAGTCAGCTCCCAACCCTATATACATTTAATTTAAGCCACCCACTCATGCAGTAAAGTTAGCCTCCTCCTGGTCCCCTGAACACCACCTTAGTTTGCAGTACATTGTCACAGGAATGTAGAATCTGCAGTACTGGTGAGTATACCCCACAATGTGTTACACTTGAGAAGTTTGACCCTTTACACAATCTCCAAGAGTGGTCACTGAGGGATGCTTTCTGTGTGTTTGTCTCATCCTGCAGAGCCATAACAATTGGACCTATATGCACTCAGTAATGTCTTGATATCCTAACACAGATGGTAGAATTCGTGCCTGACTGGGGAACTTTTCTTAATATCTTTCATTTGTCAACAGAAGTGACTTTTCCCATGGATAGCTCAACCCACTTCTCAAATGTCCAAATGCCTCTAAAAACCCTGTATTCAAGTATACCTGTGCTGTATTCTAAGAGACCAAACAGTTGCTTCTGACTCTTTCCTCATTTTGCTCAGCTATGTTCCATGTACAGTATGTTAAAATTATCAGATTTAAATAGATGACAAACTTGGATCACTGTGGAAAGCTTTTCAACCATCTGGGATGAAAGGATGTGCACTTATTTAGCAGCTGCAGATTGATAAAGGCATTTTTTGTCACTGCTGCTATCTCTGGGTCCAGAAGCAGAGAAGAGTCCAGCAACACTGGAAGACATCAGACCACTTTGAGGGCCAAGGCCCTCAAATCAGGACAAGGATACAGTCTCTGCTAGTTCTTCAACATGTTTCTCTTGCCAATCACTACACTTCTGTTTTGCCAGTATTCAGCACGAGCTATCTGTGCTTTATCCAGGTTCCTATTCCAGGAGACACTGAGGCAATAGGCATAGTATGCTGTCAACAGTCAACAAGGAGATGATGTAGACCTGCATGCCATTGTCATACTGATGGCTTTGTAATCCATACATTTTATAATGATCCCAGCAGCCTCACATAATTGGTGAAGAGAGCCCTGAAAGATTCCGCACATAAGGAATGTTGGCAAACTGTCCATCATTTTCTGGGAATTCTCAGAGAAAAAAAATAGTTGAGAAACTCAGCAAGACTACCTTCTACACCTGCCAGGTCTTACATGTAAACTAGCAGAACTAAATTCATGACCACCGATATTTCTCACATTAAGATATAGTTAACCAGAAAGAAATCATCCATAAGTGCACGCACTACTGTTTCAATGATGTAGCCAGTTCTAAAGCCTGACTAAAAGGGTCTGCAATATTTGAGGAAATCGTGCTGCTGGCCTTCTCAACAGCCTTTCCTAGGGAAGGGAAATACTGTCTGAAACCAGGAAGTGTTGAGCAAGGTTATTGATGTCAAGTGATATTAAAAAATTTTGAGGAAAGGCGGACCACCACCTTTCAAGAAAGCTGTTATCTTGCATCCAGTTTAGATAATGTACTTGATCTGTCTTCTCTTCTTTGCCTGATACCAGCCACCATCTATAGCAAAAATACTCTGAGAGAACAAGACTTTGCCCTTTCACTAGTGTAACAAACAACTACAGTCCATATTTTCTGCTGCAATGCTTCCTGAATCTTCTCAGCATATACTACAAGTTAACATATAGGACTCAGTGATGTCACCTACATGTAAGCTCATTATTAGTTAACCCAATTAGATCATTACAACAGCGGGAACAAAACTTTCAGTAAGATAATGTTGACAATTCCACCCATGAAACATCTTTCTTCTTTTTGAGCCATTTGAAGTACAATCATGTTTTTTAGTCTAGTTTTCTATTTTAGGGAAGGTACTGTTATTAGACTTTTTAGATCCAAGGAGGTCAGTACTTGTTCTGGTCTTCTGATTTTGCTGAGGTTCCTTTTTTAGTCAATGCCAGTTCTTGGAAAGGAAGGATGCTTTCTTGTTAAGGAACCCAGGAGATCTGGATTCAGTTCCCAGTTCTGTCAAGACTTCTTTGTTAGCTTGAGCAAGTCAGTAAATGTATTTGTGCCTCTCTTTCCTATCTGTAAAATGGGGGTGTGACATTGTTGACATGAACTGTGACTGTATAGATTATGTTTGCAACCAAGGTCCTATAGTTGTACCAAACCTTGTACAAAGGAGGTGTCTGTCTATAGAATGGTTGTAATTTGCTTGCTATGATTATGCTGTCTGTATGTGTGTATCATTTTTGTATTTGATGTTATGAATATTGGCTAGGTACTTGTATCTCAATGTATTTGATTCTAAGTAGCCTCAGTGAAGCATTTCATCAGTTTCTTGAGAATGGGCACTTACTGAGAATAGTCCTATCAAAAAACACTTATCTGACAATGGACTTTAGGAGATGCCAAAGTTTTTCTGGAAATGTTCAAACTAACATGTAAACAATGGCGTCGGCCTGCAAAAAGCTGAATTGTTCATGGACATATGACTTGCCCAAACTCCATCTTGTTGCTGTGACTTTGCACAGAAGAACAAAGGGGTTTCCACCCACAAGAGAGAGAATATAAAAGGCCCTGAAAGCCCCTCCATTTTATCTTTAGCTGGCTCAAGAGATGGCCTCTCCACTCCAAAGAGATGCCTGAAAGAAACTAGAACAAAGGATTGTAACTACAGGGGTTTGAGTGATTGCTGGACCCAGGCCATAAGCCATAATGTTGGTCAGAAAAGGATTGGGCCCAGACTAGGAAGGAGTCTAGTCTGTGAAAGAAGATTATTGGAACATCTCTGAGGATGAGATTTACCTGTATTCAGTTTCCTATTGTATTAGGCTTAGACTTACATGTTCTGTTTTATTTTGCTTGGTAACTTACTTTGTTCTGTCTGCAGGGCCGGCTCCAGGCACCAGCTTATCAAGCAAGTACTTGGGGCGGCAATTCCAGAGAGGAGTGGCACTTTCAGGTATTCGGCGGAGGGTCCCTCACTCCCGCTCGGAGCGAAGGACTTCCCACTGAATTGCCGCAGATCACGATTGCGGCTTTTTTGGGGGTGCTGCTTGGGGTGGCAAAACCCCTGAAGCCAGCCTTGTCTGTCTGTTATTACTTGGAACCACTTAAATCCTACTTTTTCTATTTAATAAAATCACTTTCGCTTATTAATTAACCCAGAGTAAGTAATTAATACCTGAGGGAGCAAACAGCTCTGCATTTCTCTCTATCAGTGTTATAGAGGGTGGACAGTTTATGAGTTTACCCTGTATAAGCTTTATACAGAGTAAAACAGATTTATTCAGGGTTTAGGCTCCCAGAAAGACTGAATACTGGGTGCTGGGAAAGTCCCTGTTAACTAAGAAACCTCTGAGTCGAGTGGATCTCAGTTTCAGTGAACTGCAGAGACGTGTGGCCCAACCCTTGGGTCTATGCTGAAGCTGACTGAAGTGTCTAACTCAGCAAGACAGGAGTGGAGGAAAGCCTCTTCTGGCAGGGTTATTTTTTCCCTTCAGGGGTGTCCCAGCACATCTAGTGACAGTCTTGAGGGAGTTTCTGTGACCCAACCCATCACAGGGGGATGATAACATTTCCCTAGCTCACAGGAGTGTTGTAAGGATAAATCCATAAATACTTGGAAAGCACTCAGATACGACAGTGAAGGGCACCACACAAGTTCCTAGATATATATATGGATGTGATAGATTTCTGTATAGTTAAATTGTAGTCATCTGGTTTCCCAGACCTCCCTATCTTTGAAAATTTAGTTTGGTGTTGTGCCTTAGGGACTCACACTTTGTCATCTTCTAGAATAATGAAATTGTACAGAGGTCTGTGTTCGTATAGAATCTCCTCTCCCCTATTATTGTGTATAGAATACTGAGGAGTTGCTTGAAGCCTGCTAGATTAGGCTTGAAACTGTTCACATTTCTACTTGTTGACGGTCTTCCCAAAAACAAACAGATGAGGAAGGGGACTCCTGCTCCACTAATATATAGGAGAACAATCACAAGGCTCAGACTCACACTCAATAAACCCCTGCATTAGTTTTCTATTCCCATTTCAAGGCCTGAGGAGAAAAGAAGAGGTAGCATCACTTCTGATCTTTCCCAGCATTCTACACTCCCCTCTTAAAAACAGAACAAACTGTAGTATTGTATTTTTCACAATACAAGTGAATGAGCTCAGCAAACTGGATTCTCAAAAAAACCAAAACAAAACAAAAAAAACTTGCCACTTTAAGTCTGACACTGGAACTGGTAGCAAAAAGAGAACTCAAGGGACGGGGAGCTGAGTAGTTGTATGCTGCAGTTTAATAATATAGTTGTGTTTGAGAAGCCTCTGCCTGACTGCAATTCATTTTATAACATTATCTGGGGACATGGTGTCATGTCAGAAGTAAACTGAAATGGCAACTGCTGGTAATTTAAGAAATATTCCTCCAATAGACTTGAAGAAATAAATGTTGAAAACTGGACCAGAAGGAAAGGTGGTCATGTTGGCTTTTGTAGAACATAAAGCAAATAGATGATTGGCAAATCAAAAGGAACCACATTTACAAATCTGAAATGGGCAGAAAGGCATGCCTTGCATGGGAATCTAGTACACAAATCAGTCCAGCTGATCATATTTGAACTGTTTATGGCATTCAGTACTTTATGCAGAACACCTGACTCAAAGAAGAGTTTTACATGAGAGGAACTTGGGTCTTCTAGATTTAAAAGATAAACAGCTGTACTGAAACTCATAAGCTCATAAAACTATATATTTTCAGGTAGTGCAAGTTAAAGAATAGCATTTTAATTGAGTTAAATATCACATAAACATAAGACAAACTAATCTGACTCTTGATGGCAAAAGGAGACTAGCACAAATATATGAGACTTCCAGGGATCAGTGAAAACATAGAGTAATACCTGTTTGGAAACACACAAAGCACTGAATTGACAAGCAACTATAGTGGTGAGGCACAGAATACCAAACTGGACTTATTTATGCAGTGGGAGGCTGAACTAGAAGTTGCTTTATGGTTTTTTGGTTCTGTATTTTCACAGCACCTAGAACAATGGGATCTTGGTCCATTGGCCTTCCAGGCACTACCAAAATACAAATAATAAATAATTAGCTGGGGAAAAGATAGAAGTGATAGACAAAGTGTAAAAGCTAGAGATGGGAGATCAAAAGACAGATGCATGAGGCTGATAAAATGGAAGAAACCTATGAGCAAAACATTCCCTAAATGTGGGTAAAAAACACATGACAAATGAGATTTTTCTGCAGCAGGCAGGGCCAGAGACCACAATCCTCAACAGAAACACAGAAGGAGGGCCAAGTTAAGCAAAGATAACACTCTTTCAAGATTCAGGTTTATTTAGATGTGATTTTTCCAGTGCAAAGAAAATAACACCAACCAGTAAAGGCTTTAGCAACCTTAGCTTCATGGACTTAACACTCCAAAATGAACATGCTAAACACTAAAACAAACAACAAACAGTACAGCTCTCATATTGCTGAGCTCCGGATCCTGGCTTCTAGTCAACTTTTCACTGACTGTTTCTTCCTGTTTCAACAAGTGAGTGCAAGTGGGAAGAAGCTGGCCACCCAAGATGAAGAGTGAGTGGGAAAGGGAAGCAGACGTTTAGTGTGAAGAGAAGCAGGTGGAAGGAAAAGTCAGAATGAGTGGGGGGTGCAAGGGAGAGAAAGGGGGGATGGGCATTCATGGAATGGGAGATGGAGGAAAGGCAATTCTTGTGGGAGTGAGAAGGGGACTGGTCACTCAGCGGACAAAAAGAAAGAACTGGGGAGAGCAGACAGGAGCCAGAAATTTAGGAGATGGTAAGCAGGTGAAAGATATAACTGTAAAGGAGTAGGAAGGAATCTGGCATTTGTGGCGGGGGAAGAGTATGAAAAAGTAGTACAGAGAAAGGGAAGCACAGTGAAGCCAGATGAAGAGCAGTAGGTGGAAGTAACAGTGTGAGAGGGCACTCTCAGGTGTGTGGGTACAGCTGATCAGAAGAGACACTAGCATCTCTGAGAGAGGAAGGAAGCAACTCTGCAAAGGAAGCTGTCATAACATTTTTCCCAGATCTGGACGTTAGCGTCCAAAATATGGGTGTTAGCATGAAAACCTCCAAGCTTAGTTACCAGCTTGGACCTGATAACGCTGCCAACAGCCAGGAATCTATACAGTGCCTGGCGCACTGTGGTCTCCCCAAAACCCTTCCTGGGGGACCCCTAGACTCAGATTCCTTGAGTCTCACAACAAAGGGGAATAAACCATTTCCCTTCCCCGTCCTCCCCTCCAGGTGTTCCCTCCCTGGGTTCCTGGAGAGATATACAGAAGCAAGCTCCGTGAATCTAAACAGAGGGACGCCACCCTCCCTGTTTCCAGTCCTGGAAACACAAGTACTTCCCTCTTCACCCAGAGGGTATGCAAAGTCAGGCTTAGTAAATCTAACACAAAGAGATTTTCCCCCTGACTTCTTCCTCCCACCAATTCCCTGGTGAGCTGCAGACTCAATTCCCTGGAGTTCCCCACTAAAGAAAAACTCAAACAGGTCTTAAAAGAAAGCTTTATATAAAAAGAAAGAAAAAATACATAAAAATGGTCTCTCTGTATTAAGATGACAAATACAGGGTCATTTGCTTAAAAGAAATATGAATAAACAGCCTTATTCAAAAAGAATACAATTCAAAACACTCCAGCAACTACACACATGTAAATACAAAAGAAAACAATATAAACCTTATTGTCTTACTATCTTTGTACTTACAACTTGGAAACAGAAGATTAGAAAGCCAGGAGATAGAAAAATCACTCTCATAGCCGAGAGGGCACAGATACAAGACGAAGAACAAAGAACTCACACCCAAAACTTCCCTCCACCCAGATTTTAAAAAGTCTTGTTTCCTGATTGGTCCTCTGGTCAGGTGTTTCAGGTTACTCCTTTCCAGGTGTAAGAGACATTAACCCTTAGCTATCTGTTTATGACATGCCCCCCAAATTGCAGACAGTGGGGAAGCTCACTGGCGGCGATTTCCTCCTAGAACTTTAAAATAAACAGATTAATACAACACATGCACCTTTACATATACCACTAAGTATATAACTAACAGACTTGTACATTTTAAGAACACTTTTTAACTACTGGATTCTGGGAATCTTTCACGGGAGAGTGCATCAGCTACTTTGTTAGAAGCTCCTGAGATGTGCTGAATTTCAAAATCAAAATCTTGGAGAGCTAAACTCCAACGAAGAAGTTTCTTGTTGTTCCCCTTGGCAGTATGAAGCCACTTTAGTGCAGCATGGTCAGTTTGTAGCTGGAACCGCCGTCCCCAAACATATGGGCGTAGCTTTTTCAGGGCGTACACAATGGCGTAGCATTCCTTTTCACAGACTGACCAGTGACTTTCCCTCTCAGACAGTTTCTTGCTGAGAAACATGACAGGATGGAAGTTGTGATCCGTTGCTTCCTGCATGAGAACTGCTCCTATACCACACACAGATGCATCC
This sequence comes from Gopherus evgoodei, assembly GCF_007399415.2. Lineage (NCBI taxonomy): Eukaryota > Metazoa > Chordata > Testudines > Testudinidae > Gopherus > Gopherus evgoodei. Next base: position 242,394,755 of record NC_044323.1, on the reverse strand, counting down.
ATGGTTACTAGGAATGGCTTGTCAAAGTCCGGGGTCCTGAGCACAGGGTCAGACATGAGCATTGCCTTAAGTTGGGTAAAGGCCTTTTGACACTCATCAGTCCACTTAACTGCATGTGGCTGGGTCTTTTTGGTCAGGTTGGTCAGTGGGGCAGCGATTTGGCTGTAGTGTGGTACAAATCGCCTGTAGTACCCGGCCAAGCCTAAGAAGGATTGAACCTGTTTCTTTGACTTTGGGACAGGCCACTTTTGGATAGCGTCCACCTTGGCCTGTTGGGGGTTTATGGTTCCTCGACCAAAATGGTGTCCCAGGTAAGTCACTCTGTTTTGGCCTATTTGACACTTTTTGGCCGTAACAGTTAGTCCGGCCTGCCTGAGGCACTCAAAGACCTTTTCCAGGTGTTCTAGGTGTTCGGGCCAGGAGTCAGAAAAAATGGCCACATCATCGAGGTAGGCAACTGCATATTCTCCCAGTCCTGCTAGTAGACCATCTACCAGCCTCTGGAAGGTGATGGGTGCATTTATAAGCCCAAAAGGAAGGACATTGAATTCATACCCAAAACTTCCCTCCACCCAGATTTGAAAAAGTCTTGTTTCCTGATTGGTCCTCTGGTCAGGTGTTTCAGGTTACTCCTTTCCAGGTGTAAGAGACATTAACCCTTAGCTATCTGTTTATGATAGAAGCCTAACTTGCACTGTTCAGAGAAGGCTTCCTGGGAAGCTCCTTTTTCTCTAGACTAAAGAGTATCACTAGATTTGGGGGAATTTCATTTTATATATTATATTATATATAAAAAATGATCAAGATTAATAGTGCGATAAAAAAAAATCACAATTAATCACACTGTTAATAGAATACAATTTATTTAATTTTTTGGATGTTTATTACATTTTCAAACATATTGATTTCAATTACAACACAGAATACTCAGTGTACAGTGCTCACTTTATTTTTGATTACAAGTATTTACACTGTAAAAAACAAAAGAATAGAATTTTTCAATTCACCTAATACAAGTACTGTAGTGCAATCTCTTTATCATGATAGTTGAACTTACAAATGTAGAATTACGTACAAAAAAATTGCATTAAAAATAATGTGAAATGTTAGAGCCTGCAAGGCCACTCAGTCCTACTTCTTGTTCAACCAATCACTCAGACAAACAAGTTTGTTTACATTTGCAGGAGATAATGCTGTCTGCTTCTTGTTTACAGTGTCACTTGAATGTGAGAACAGACATTCTCCTAGCACTGTTGTAGCCAGTGTCACAAGATATTTACGTCCCAGATGTGCTAAAGAGTCATATATCCCTTCATGCTTCAATCACCATTCCAGGGAACATTCGTCCATGCTGATAACTGGTTCTGCTCAATAACGATCCAAAACAGTGCAGACAGACGCATGTTCATTTTCATTATCTGAGTCAGATGCCACCAGCAGAAGGTTGATTTTCTTTTTTGGTAGTTCAGCTCATTGGAGTGTTGCTCTTTTAAAACTTCTGAAAGCATGATCTACACCTTGTCCCTCTCAGATTTTGGAAGGCACTTCAGATTCTTAAACCTTGGGGCGAGTGCTGTAGCTATCTTTAGAAATCTCACATTGCTATCTTCTTTGCGTTTTGTCAAATCTGCAGTGAAAGTGCTCTTAAAACAAATAACATGTGCTGGGTCATCATCTGAGCCTTCTAAAACTGAAATATATGGCAAAATGCAGGTAAAACAGAGCAGGGGACATACAATTCTCCCTCAAGGAGTTCAGTCACAAATTAAATTAACATAGTTTTTATTAAACAATTGTCATCAGCATGGAAGCATGTCCTCTGAAATGGTGGCCGAAGCATGAAGGGGCACATGAATGTTTAGCATATCTGGCACATAAATACCTTGCAATGCCAGTTACAAAAGTGCCATGCAAATATCTGTTCTCACTTTCTCCTGTAAACGTAAACAAACTTGTTTGTCTTAGAGATTGGCTGCAAAAAAAGTAGGACTGAAAGGACTTGTAGGCTCTGAAGTTTTACTTGGTTTTTGAGTGCAGTTATGTAACAAAAAATAATCTATATTGGAAATTGCACTTTCACAACAAAAGGATTGCACTACAGTACTTGTATGAGGTGAATTGAACAATACAATTTATTTATCACTTTTACAGTGCAAATATTTGTAATAAAAAATAATATACACTTTGATTTCAATTACAACACAGAATACAATATATGTGGAATGTAGAAAAACATCCAACATTTTTAATAAATTTCAATTGGTGTTCTATTGTTTAATAGTGTGATTAAAACTGCAATTAATCCCAATTAACTTTTTTTAGTTAATCACATGAGCTAACTGCGATTAATCGACAGCCTTAATATATATAAATATATAATTTCAACAGATAATATTGATGCCTATTTTGAAGACTTTTTATCAATTTAAATATTCATAACTGTGCAAAGTTATGGGGTTTAAGGTTTATTCTATTTTTATCTATTTAAATTTCAGTGGTGGAATCAGACAGTAGGGCAGTCAGAAAATAATTACAGTAAACATTGCAATTAAGAAAGTTAAAGCTTTATAACTCTTAAAACACAAATTGTCAACATCACATGTCAAAAATATACAAAGTAAATATCTTTAAATCAAATACTAATAAGCTCTCAAGCAGCATTTTTCTTGCTCTGTAAGTTTTTATTATTATTGATGGACATTTTTTTCATTGATTTGTGTATGTACAGTGAAACTGAGGATTACCTACATTTATTGATAAAAATCTATTCCTTCCAAACCTATTTATCCCCTAAAAGAAGCTTGTTTGTGACTAGTCAGGATACCCCTTCCAGGCAGAGAGAGAAGCAGACATATTAGATAGGCAGAGCATTCTCACAGTAAAGTTAGTACTAAGGATATATATTTTTATTTTACTTCTTAAATATTATCGCTTGTTACTATTCTATTTCTTATCTATTATAATCATCTTTGAAAATGCAAAGGCTATGTTTACACATACTTTGAGTTTACATTATTATTTAAACACTTCACTATAATTTTGTCTTTTTAAGCTAAATAAGCAATTTTTTTACTGACGATAACTGATTTCTGGATTCAAAACAATGAAGGGTATAGATTAGTTTTATTTTAGTCATGGTGAAAAATCTGCAAAGGTTTCCATTATAAAAACTGATTTTAGAGGTTTAGTCTCTGTCATTTAAAATTGCATCATGATAAAATTTGACCTACAAGTCATCAGCACAGATTTATCTTATTATTAATTCTTAAATATTATTAATCTTTTTATAAAGGCAAAAAATATCATAGCAGTGCTGTTTTCTCATTATTTAATAGCCTTAGGTACTTCAAAACACATCTGATATTTGTCAAATTATTTTTTGCAGCGTTAAATGTTTAGTGTAAACATCTTTTGGTATTCTGAAACACAATTATATCAAAAACTTGGTTGGTTGTACCACCAGTGTCACACAGATTATATGCTTGGACTTCAGGGAGGGGAGTGAGATGGCTGCCGTACAATGGCCATTGCTGGCTAATACCCAGTGCAGCAATGCTTACTGATGGACATGAACCTTCAGTCTTCTAAGGGAAGAGGACTAATAAGGAAATAGTGTGTATTCAGAATGAGAAACACCATTTGGACCATTCTTAAAATATAAAAAGTTATCATATGCTACAGGCTTGACTCAAAATGACCAAAACAACGACATTCACAAAACAAAGACATTCACAATAAAGACATTCACAATTAAGTGAACTCAGCATTTGCCTACTATTGCCAAACTGGAGTAATAAAAATGAGATGAAATTTAATAGGGCAAAGTGTAAGGTCATGTACCGAGGGACTAACAACAACATTTTTTCCTATAAGATGGGGCCTTTATCAGTTGGAAGTGACAGTCGAGGAGAGAGATGTAGGTGTAGTGGTTGATCCTAGGATGACTATGAGCCGCCAATGTGATACAATGTGGAAAAGGGTTAGTGTAGCCCTAGGATGCATCAGACAAGATTAGAGACAGTAACATGTTAGTACCATCAGACAAGGCATTGGTGAGACCTTATCTGAAAATACGTGTGCAGGTCTGATCTCCCATGTATAAGAAAGATGAATTGAAATGGGATCAGGCAAATAGAAGAACTACTAGGATGATCCAAAGAATGAAAAACCTACCTTATCAGAAAAGGCTCAAAGAGCTTGGCGTGTTTAGCATAACCAAATGAAGGCTGAGGGGAGAGTTGAGTGTTCTCTATAAATGCAGCAGAGGGATAAATACCAAGAAGAAAGTGGAGTTATTTAAGTTAAGTGCCAATGTGGACACAAGAACTAATGGATATAAACTGGCCAGCAACAAGGTTAGGCTTGAAATTAGATGAAGGTTTCTAACCAACAGGGGAGTGAAGTTCTGAAACAGCCTTCCAAGGGGGTCAGTGTGGGCAAACTGTTTTCAAGACTGAGTGTGATAGGTTTATAGAGGGGATGGTATGATGAAATGGCATACAATGGCATGTAGCCGGTCTGTGATTGTTAGTGGCAAATATCTCCAATGGCCAATGATGGGACACTAGATGTGGAGGGCTCTGAGTTACTACAGAGAATTCTCTCTCACATGGTGGGTCTTGCACACATGCTCTGGGTCTAAATGTTTGCAATATTTGGATCGGGAAGGAATTTCCCCTGGGTCAGATTGGCGGAGACCCTGGGGGGTTTTCACCTTTCTCTGCAGCATGGGGCATGGGTCACTTGCAGGATTAAACTAGTGTAAATAGTGGATTCTCTGTAACTTTAAGTCTTTAAATCATGATTTGAGGACTTCAGAACTCAACCTGAAGTTAGGGCCTATTACAGGAATGGTTGGGTAAGGTTCTGTGGCCTGTAATGTGCAGGAGGTCACATAAGACTATCATGATGGTCTCTCCTGACCTTAAAGTCTATGAGCCTATGAATACTAAGACATGTGTGTGTTAAGATGTGTCCATCTCTGTATATTTGAGTTAATGATACCTTACACTTATTCAGCAATAAGTCTCAGTTAAACTTTTAGAAGTTGAATTTATTAATCATTTCTCACCAATATCAGTGTACATAGCACTGTATTTCTGTAGTTCAGTGGCAAATAGGTTCTTTCACTAAAAGTTTTACAAAAAGTCACAAGGGGGAAAGAACAGAGCAAAACAAGTTGGGGAACAAAGGGGGAATAGCCATTAGAGCTTAAACATTGCAGACAGTGAGGCTTACTTAGTACTTTCTTGAAGTTGGAGATGAAAATGACAAGTTCAATGTTAGTGGGAGATTATTATATACCAGTTATGTATTCTCTGCCTCCCCAAACAAGTAAACACTTAACATATCTACTAATGGCCTAATCTCATTCCAGGATTTACAAGATAAAAAGATGCATAAAAATAGGGATAACACAGATACACAATACTTCTACTGAGTAAACTGGTTCTGCAAGTGAGGAAACCCCTGTGCTTACTAACAAATCCATCTTTGTTCTTGTGCACCAAAGAGCTGTGAAACATGTAATAAGAGTCCCCTCTGCTGTTACCACCCTGTACCCAGGTCATATCACTATCATTTGGCTGCAGGCTGCATAATGTACAAAAGCCAGGATCAACCAACTGGTATGTGATTTTGCAGCCCTATTCTTTTACAGTTGGGTGCAACTCACTTGAATGTTGATTTTTTTCTCTCACAGGATAGCAGATGTGTGTCATGCTTTTAGGCACAGGTTGCAGGGGCATCTCCAGTTTCCAATGAACAAGAGATTAACTCCAGCTTCCCTTTCCTTTCTATTCATACAGATGGTTCATGGGTAGAGCTGCTAGAGGAATAGAAGTAGGAGAATTCCAGTAGAAAGGCAGGGCTCTCTATATAGGCTCTGTGGGCTGGGTTAATCCTCAGTGTGGACAACTGTTTGTTCATTACAATTTCTGCTTATGTTACCTTGCTTTAATCTGTGTTTATACTGTCTCCTGCTGAACAGATGTTCCTACTTGTTGCTGTGTTTTGCTTCTGTTCCATCACCCCACCAGCTTACATGCATTTCAGCAGCTAATTAAATTAAATTTTCACAAAGAGTCCTACTGAGCAAGATCCCATCAAATTTATTTAGTAATATCTATGCGTACAGCCATAGAAACCAGGTGTTATTTACAATTTCAAAATATTAATTGGATAAGCAATCCACAAATGATATTTTGTTAGCTAAAATGATAACAGCTGTCACAAGGAACATATTGGCAGTCAAGCTGTGAAATAAACAAAAAAAAATTCTAAAAGCTAAATCAGAGAATTATGCCTTTCATTATCCTCTGAAAGCCACCAAACCCAAGCACTGGTGAACTTCCAAAGAGAGCAAGTTCCAAAAACTAGGCTTTATTCTGAGAAATCCTTGATTGTAGTCCTGTACTCTCAGAAAAGCAGATTAAAAATGATTCAAGGTTTAAAGAATATCGCCAATATCTTGAGTTGCATCCAGATGCAAAAAGGAAGTGAGTGAAGAATTTCCGTGCAGTCCTCTCAGGAAACAGGCTGCCTATCATTTTTGGTGTAGTGTGACTATACACTGTTAAAAGAAGAGGCAGACTTCATCTTCACATATTCCTCTTTGGCCAAAAAAATCACTTCCATCATATGTACTTGGAGTAACTGCCCATTCAGTTTCACCCAGATGTTTAAACTTGGATAGGTAAGTAATTGGATTGTAGAATGAGAAAGATTAAAAAAGCATGGAATAGTCTCAATGCACCAATATAGTCGACATGATCTCGCTGTCTCCTCTAGTGGTTTTAAGTACACTGTACATTGATGCAGAGTCTTATCATAAAGACCCTTGCAGTTGTTCTTCTACTATGACTGTCTGACACATGGACATATTTCCCCACACTTGGCTCCACAGTCTGACAGGCTGATATCTGAATCATACCCAAGTTGGATCCAAATACTGTTTTCTCATTCCAGACTTCAAGGTGAGAAGAGCTTCTCTGTTTCTTGCTTCAGTGTTGTCGGGTGGTAACCTAGTCTCCATCTTTGTTCCTAGGCTTTCATGGTCTGGAGTCTTCAATAATCAAAAGGAGCCTGGGAGTATTCTCTAAACTGAGATGTAAAATTATCTCAGCATGTTGGCTATGTTCCAGAAGGAAAGGGTTACTTTTCTGAGAGTTCACTTTATCACCAGCTTTACTGTGTTTATTTTCTCTGGGAGAAGTTTTAACATTCTCTCCAAGAAAGATATTACAATTTCAAAAACTCTCATTCTTGGATGAACTGCAGGTGTCAACTGTGTGCTATAGCACAAGCCTTCCCCACCTCATGCATTAATGAGCATTTGTTCTGTGACTTTAGTATTATGGCTTCTGGCCTCATTACTATGCCCCCATTACTGTGCTGAAAGATGCTATCATTAGTTTCATCAACAGTCAGAGGGTAGGCCATTAGATAAGACTGTGAACTACCACAGACTGTCCTCTTTAAGAAACTATATGAATTTCTGGTGTTCTGAGTAGATGGGCACCACTCTTGCTAACCAAACAAATCTCTGTCCCTCAAGAGATTAATTCCCTCCATCATGAAATGCTTATATGTAAACTGAGGCTATATGTAGGTTATCACCAGATGATAACCTCCATCCTCCCTGTGGACCATAATACATTGCTCAGGAACATCTGTCTTAATAAGATGACTTGTGTTTTTTGAAAAAAAAATTCCCTCCAGAGGTTCTCTCCTTTTATGATAAGATTTTCCAATTTGGAAGCCTGGTTAGGTAGCGGTGGTTGCATTGACTGGTGCCAATAAATTCTTAGTAGAATTCTTGAATTGGTTGTAGGATCCATTGGTCTTGGCATGAACTTTTTGTCCAACTAGATCCCTACCTACTGTTTTTTCCTCGACACCCTCTTATATAAATGTATATATGGGTCAAATTCTAGAAGGAAAGCCAATGTGCTAGGCAATGGGTGTTCTGCCCTTTCTTTTCTCCTAATCTTTTATCTCTGGATTCTGGTAGTCATGTCTCCCTCTATGTTAGGAATGCAGTCAGTGGTTTGTGGGATCTGGATTGAACAGGCAAGCCCTGTTTCATCCTAGTATGATTTTGTGTCACACTGGGATTTATGAGGAACCTCTGGATTTTCCAGAAATTCTTCTCCATCTCTTTTCAATCATTTAACTAGGAATGCTCTGAGCCTGTGGAGTCGCCTTCTTCATCTGACTGTGCCCCAATCTCTAAAGAACATTCATCACTGCTCCCTTCAATGCTATCTGTAGTTTAGGAAGATGACCAGGGGTGTTTTCTGAGGAAAGCTACTAGAGGTAAAGCTGGGAATGCATCACCTCTTCCAAAACTGCTCAGCCATTTTAGAGATTAAGAGGGGTTACAACTGTCCATCTTCCTCTCTGTTTTTCCAGTGGCAACTCTCAGACTGATGGTAGACTGTCGTCATAGGAAGCACACTCCTACTAAGTCATGAGGAAGAGTGAACCCTTTATGTTGCTGATGTTCCACAGCAATAGAATTTGAATAGTATGTAATAGTAAGCCTCCAATCCATACATAAAGTGGGAGAACAGACACATGGCATATATGTCGTACTGTTAGATACTCATTGCAAGGTCTAGACAAAATGAGGGAGTGCTGAGAATAAAACACTAATTTGTCTCAGAACTTCTTTCTTTTGCAAATTTAAAATCAAATTGTTGTAGTCCAGTCTCACCCAATTTGGGGTTCATTCTCACTCAGTTAGCTTTAATGCATCAAAAGAGAGTATAATATACTCCAATGTTATTTTAATGGCTAGTTATATTCATTATGTTAAAAGCTACTGTTTAAAAGTACCTCTGCTTTTTATTCCCTATATTTTGAAAGGTACATTTTCTGCAGATTCAACATTAGCAGTTTGTATCAAATTAAAATTGTTTATGTGCTGTATGTGAGCTTTCAAGCACTGCTTTAAATGCATAGAGTTCTCCACAAAAATGAGATTAGCAGTTTCAGCACTGCAATGTAGCAATATTATAAAATTATTACAGAAATCAATAATGCTTTCATTTCCAGAATTAATCTGATGGTAAAATCTTATTTATAAAGTTATTAAACAAATGCATTATTCACATTTTGTAATGATTTTCTAGAAAAAGGACTTTTTTAATTATCATATAGAAGTGATGTAATAAATGAGTGTAATTTTTATTAACAGAAGTTAATTTACATAAAACAAATGCTCATTGAATTATTGAGTATGATAATATCAACATGCCTAGTCCTGTTTGTCATATTTTGTGCCTTTTGGCGACATCAGAATTATAACAGCCTGATTTATGCACTAAATTTAATGCATAATATGACAACATACCGATAGGTATGCCTTATAATGTATAATTTAAATATGATTGCTATATATTTCACCCATATTTTTGTGGCTTTATAATGATTTCTCATGCATCCAGAAATCTCAATTGTAATGCAGGTTGCCAGATATGAATGTCTGTTTGAATTAATGAATATTTTCATAAAAATACTCTGACTATGAATGTTTTAAAAACCTTGTCATAACATTCACCAAACTTACATATGACAGCTAGCATGTGTTACTGCATTTCATCTTAAATATTTGATGACTGCCTCTTTAAATCCAAGATTCATAACCCAAAGGGTTTCATTTTCTTACAGCATATGTAATTCAAGAGACATTTATTAGTATAGTCCTCGTTTTATGCATCAACAACATATTTTTCAGAAAAGCATTAGCTGGAACTCCCCAGTTTTTCAGACTCTTTTATCCAAAGGTTTTAATTGTATGTTTTCTTTGACAATATTTGTATATAAGCCATTTTCAGTGCTCCCTATGTCCTCACCTCTACCCCCACTGGAACTAAAAGAGGAATTAGGCAATTTACAATAAAGGAGAGTCAGAAAATATGAGAAGCAACAACAACTAGAATCTCCTACACACTAGATTAAAATTCTGTAAACCTTTCCTGGTGTTTTTTTAACCTTTGAACACACCCTAGGAAACAGTGAAGTACACAATTATAATTCATATGAATCTTCTAAACACAGATGTTCATCTAATGCTGTTAAAATGATTACGGATGCATAAAATGAAGATTTTGTATTCGTTATCATTCACATTTTAAAAATCCAGCACAAATGATGAAATATAATGATAAAATGTTTAGTATTATTTAAGAAGAAAACCAATAAACGGTTGTTGGAGCAATATTTTACTAATGTTAGAACTGAAGGTTGTCCACTGTCAGGTCACTCTCACTTGACCTTGTATGCACAGAAAGGTAGTTCACCATGGTAACCTTGATCTTGTGGCTTTCCATACAGTAAATCATTTCAGCCCTCTTCATGTAATTCTTTTATTGGCTGTGCAATTGAAATGTCATGCTTCACGAATAGAGAAGCTAGTAATTTCTTATGGGTGATTAAACCACCTTTGTAATGTATGAGCATAGATGGAACTGTATGTAATAGTCTTAAAATGTTCAGAGACAAGTTTATGGGAAAATACAGATTTTTTTTCGCAGGTACCTCCTCAAAAATATCAAATCTTGTTCTTTTTCAAGTCCACTTCATCAGTAACAATCAAAATGATCTGGCTACTTGGAGCAAATAAATATGTAACATTGTTTTTTTTTTAATTAATAGCTAACTTTCGATCCTACTGAAAAATCCTGAGAGTCAGGCAAATTTTAAAAGGTCAGTTTAGGCCCAAAGCAGGAATTGACATTCTTACTTTATTATATTAATATCTAAAGGTAAGATTTTGCAGAAAATAATCAGAAAGTGTATTTGGGGAAAAATGGGAGATCAACCAATTGTTTTTGCTGTTACCTCATTTTAGTATTCAAATTCAATAATAAAAATGCTATAGAGTTGAATGAGTCTATGCTATGAAACTATGGGAGAAGATTATTGAAAAGCATCTGTATGAAAGCTGAAACTTGGAAGGTTTAGTATGGATTTATGGCAGGAAAGAGTACATTCAATGCCATATTTGCTCTACAAATCCTCATGAGGAAGTTTAGAGAAAAGAGACAGCAGCTGGGCATGGTCTTCATGGACTTGGAGAAGGCATAGAATCATGTACCAAGAGAATCAGTTTTACGGAAGGTGTGACAGAAGGATATGCCCATCTTATGTAGGATATGTATGATCTGACTGCTGTAGTCAGAACCAAAACAGGGCAACAGCAGAGAATTGCCAGTAAATGCTGGCCTGCACCAAGGGGCAGCATGGAGCCCTATTTTGTTTGCAGTAGTAGTTGATGTGATGTGAGACTATTTGAAGGGAACTGCTTTAGAATATGCTGTTTGCGGCTGACATGTGTGTAAGACAAACTCCTCAAACCAACCTTTAATAGTGGCAACACAGTTCTGAACAGGAGGGGCTTAGAGTGCCATTGGTAAGACTAAGGCTATGATAACTGAGGTAGGAGGCCCCACCATAAAGGATGTTACAGACAGACAGCTTAGAAGAGTGAAAGAACTTAAATACCTAGCATCAGTGGTTGCTGACAATGGTGCCCTCTTGAGTGACGCCTGACATCATAGCAAAGCTGTTCGGTGCAAATGGTGGGAGCTGACCCCAGTTCTCTGTGATAAAATCATGCCAATAAAGTTAAAAGTTAGAGTATATAATACTGTAATTTGGTACATCTTAATGTATGGGATAGAGACTTGGCCAGTCATAAGAAAAGAAAGCAGTATGCTTTCCATCATGGAAATGAAGCTGCTGAGATGGTCAAATAGCTGGACACTCTGTGACAGAAACAAAATGAGGTTGTAAGGGGCCTAATCCGGGTTAACCCAATTGAAGACAGGATGAGGGAAGCTGGCTACGTTAGCTTGGACATGTCCAGTGAAGACCTGAGACTATACTGGTAGGAAGGTCCTTGCTGTGATTGTGGATGGAAGATGACCAAGATATCAATGGATCTTAGAGAGACCAATTTGCCTGACAGCCAGGTGTACATGAGTTTTGGAAGAAGGCTATAAAATTCAATAACCCCAAAAGGGAAGTGGCAAGAAAGAAGAGTTGAATAAGTTTGCTTGATGTTGCTTCAGAGAATTAGTCCTAAAAGTTCAATTTGTAATCTCCTTTCAGTAAACCAAACAGTCTTTTTATTTATGTAAGAAAGGACAAATAGAGGAATTTGTGATTTACTGTGTTTTCCTTTATAGGACTTGTTAGTAAATAACAGGTGAGTTTTCTTGTGTGTTTGTAATATAAAACATTTGATTTAAATGTCCACTTCAGATTCAGTCTGAAGTACTTTTTTTTTTGCGTTATCTGCATATCTCTCTCTTGCTCTCTCAGATCAATATATGCATGAGTTTGAATGATAGATAGTGTGCCGAAGTTCCTCCTTTACCTTGGTGGGTCCTGCGCTTATTGGCAGATTTGCTCACCTCAGTGATCTTCCCCACAGTCTGGATCAACTCCTCCTGTGTCTGATCAGGAGTTAGGAGGTTTGGGGAGAACCCGGGCCCGCCCTCTACTCTGGGTTCCAGCCCAGGGCCCTGTGGATTGCAGCTGTCTATAGTGCCTCTTGTAACAGCTGCATGACAGCTACAACTCCCTGGGCTACTTCCCCATGGCCTCTTCCAACACCTTCTGTATCCTCACCACAGGACCTTCCTCGTGGTGTCTGATAACGCTTGTATTGAGTCCTCCAGCAGCACACCTTCTCACTCTCAGCTTCTTGTGCCTCTTGCTTCCAGCTCCTCACACGCACTTCCTCTCCTCTGGCTCCTCCTCGCCCAACTGGAGTGAGCTCATTTTTAAACCCAGGTGCCCTGATTAGCCTGCCTTGATTGGTTGCAGGTGATCTAATCAGCCTGCCTGTCTTAATTGGTTCTAGCAGGTTCCTGATTACTCTAGTGCAGCCCCTGCTCTGGTCACTCAGGGAACAGAAAACTACTCATCCAGTATATTTGTTCTCTATCAGACTCCTGTACCCCACTGGTCTGGGTCTGTCACAATAGTCAGATATATGTGTGTGCGTGTGTGTGTGTGCATGTACATATGAATATATCTTTCAAAATATTTACAAGGGGGTATTTATACCACTGGTTTCATATAGCTCCTTCTAAAAATGTACTGTATACTAGAACTAGATCTTTTGAGTTTTTTCAGATATTAACAAATATTTATCATGAACTTTATTTATTATGGGGGGAGGGATAGCTCAGTGGTTTCAGCATTGGCCTGCTAAACCCAGGGTTGTGAATTCAATCCTTGAGGGGGCCACTTAGGGATCTGGGGCAAAATCAGTACTTGGTCCTGTTAGTAAAGGCAGGGGGGCTGGAGTCAATGACCTTTCAGGGTCCTTTCCAGTTCTACAAGATAGGTGTATATCTCCATATATTATAACTTAATTTTTGTTTCAGTTTTCCCAAGATTTTGCCATTTTCCTACACATAAGGAAAAATAAAATGTTTCCAAAATTGTAATTAAACCACAGCCATAAAAATACAGCCATAAAAATAAAACAAATTTGACAGACTCCACCAGGTCCTTAACTTCTAATTAGTAAACGAAGTATGAGGGGAGGGGGATGGAGAACAAAAAAAAAAAAAAAAAAAGAGGCTGTTGAAAGACTTAGAAGAAGATAGAAAATCCCCTTTTGGTGTTTTTACAAGTCTGTCCCTGATTATCCCCAGAGCACAGATCTCTTGTGAGATGGCCTACTGGGAACAATATAAAAATGGTAAAGGTAGCCTGACACCTCATTCAAGGCAGTATGACCGACCTAGTGGATGGTAGTCATATGTATGAACCTGGCAAAAGGTTAAAGTCCTGAATTTTTCATTTTGCCTTCTCTACCCAACATACTCAATGCCTTTTTTCTGGTGAAGGTACTGCTGTAAAGAGAGATGTCCACATGCAGAGATAGGAACAATATCACCTATCCAACATCGCTATGCATTAATTTTATGGAATAATGCAGGAGCCCACTGATCTGGCAGAGAATCTAGTATCCATGGATCCTTCAGTGGAGTAGCAGGTACAAGGAGCTCTTATTCAACACCTGTGTACCTCTTTGTTCTTGATTGACTTGCAGTATTAAATCCAAGTGAGAATTATCCTTGTGAAGGGTAGCAGTAGAAGAAATTTCTCCTTCAAGAGTCTTCATGAGGGATGCCACAGCTGTGTCAACTTTTAAGCACTGACCAAGGTACTATTTTCTTTTGGAAAGAGAGAAAATGTTGATACACATTTGCTGAGGCCTTTTGTCCTAGGCTAGCTCTCTCTCACTCTGACTAATTAATCTTTTCAAAGGATGAATGCAGGATAAGGGTTGTCTCCTCATCTGATTTAGCCAAAAAATATTTTAATTGACTTCCATTTGCATTCTACTTGTCCCTCTTCTGCTCCATTGTCGAGTGCTGGTGAAGTCCTAGAATGGCAGGGATGAGTTTCAGCATTAATTGGAATATTTCAGCTTGGAATAAATGATAGTGATGAGGAAGTATTGTAGAGGGAGTGGTTGAGATCCTTCCTTTTCCCATTAGTTGGGGGACTGGGGTCACTCTGTGTTTGTTCACCCACAAAGCCTTCTGTTTCCATGATAGTCCTTAGACAGAATAAGCAAACTGCCTCTTAGACTATGTGATCTTTGCTATCTTTATTTAAGAGGAAGTGCAGTTATGTCATAGATCTGCTGTTAGCTATTATTTGTACAGTGTAGAGAAAAATTTCCCTGTTATTGACAGTGAGAGTTTCTAATCTCAGTTACATTGATGTCAATCCAGAGTAACTCCGTGACTTTGAATGACGTTGTGCCAGATTTGTATCAGTGTAACTGGGACCAGAATATGATACAGAAAGTGCATGCTTTTTCCTTAGGATGTTGACATTGCTATAGGTAAGGTAATTAGACATTTTTGTGTGGTATACATGGAGAGCAGTCTTTGATACCCTACAGTAAATCATTGCAGGAAACACTGCACTGGTTGTATGAATGATATGGAATGAAATACTAAAACAAGTGGGGATTCCATGATTTTTTAATATCTGAGAAACCAAGATGCTTGGATATTGTGACCTACTTGAAACTGGCAGATTAGTGCATATGCTTTAATTCATAATGAAATATTCTTGCTATAATAAATAGGAAAGTGGCTGCCATTTCGTGCACTGCAGATAGTGTAAAATTACAGGGTGCCCACTTATAGTAAACACAAGCCACTGCTCTTTCAAGGACACGAGTATAAGAAAGATAAAACAGTTACTAACCTTTCTGTAGCTGTTGTTCTTTGAGAGGTGTTGCACATGTCCATTCCAATGTAGGTTTGTGCTTGCCCTGAGCACAACTGCTGGAATTTTTTCCCCTGGGGTATCCGTTGGATCGGCTCTAGTACCCTCTGGCCCCAAGCACTCATAGCACCAGTATAAAGGACGCTGCCAGCCCATCCCCCCTCAGTTTCTTCTTACCGACTCCTATAAGGGGATGGAGGGTGGGTTTTGGAATGGACAAGTGCAACACATCCCAAAAAACAACAGTTACAGAAAGATTAGTAACCATTTTTCTTCTTTGAATGTTTGCGTATGTCCATATCAATGTAAGTGGCTCACAAGCAGTTGTACAGTAGGTGGGCTCAGTGTCCAAGGACAGGCTGACTGCAAGACTGCGCAGCTGAAGTTGGCACTATCTCTTGCCTGCTGAGTGATGGAATAGTGTGCCAATGACCAGCTTGCTGCTCTACAGATGTCCTGAATAGAGACTTGCACTAGGAAAGCAGCTAAGGATGCCTGCAATCTTGTGGAATGAGCAGTCAGCGCCCATCCATGCTGCTGACACTTGTTAAAAAAAATGCATTAATTAAATTTGTGACTCAACTCCTTGGGAGAGAATTGTATGTCTCCTGCTCTATTTTACCTGCATTTTGCCATATATTTCAGTTTTAGAAGGCTCAGATGATGACCTAGAACATATTGTTGATTCTAAGAACACTTTCACTGCAGATTTGACAAAACACAAAGAAGGTACCAATGTGAGATTTCTAAAGATAGCTACAGCAGTCAACCCAAGGTTTACGAATCTGAAGTGCCTTCCAAATCTGAGAGGCATGAGGTGTGGAGCATGCTTAAAAGAGTAACACTCCAATGTGGAAACCACAGAACCCGAGCCACCAAAAAAGAAAATCAACCTTATGCTGGTGGCATCTGACTCAGATGATGAAAATGAACATGCATCGATCTGCAATGCTTTGGATCATTATCGAGTAGAACCCATCATCAGCATGGACACATGTCCTTTGGAACGGTGGTTGAAGCATGAAGGGACATATGAATCTTTAGCACATAAATATCTTGCAATGTTGGCTAAACCAGTGCCATGCGAATGCCTGTTCTCACTTTCAGGTGACACTGTAAACAAGAAGCAGATAGCATTATTTCCCATAAATGTAAACAAACTTGTTTGTCTGCAGATTGGCTGAAGAAGAGTGCAGTTATTTAACAAAAAAAAAATCTACATTTGTAAGTTGCACTACAGTATCTGTATGAAGTGAATTGAAAAATATGTTTTCTTTTGTTTTTTACAACGCAAATATTTGTAATAAAAATAAAGTGAATACTGTATACTTTGTATTCTGTTATAATTTAAATAAATATATTTGAAAATGTAGAAAACATCAAAAATATTTAGATAAATGGTATTCTATTATTGTTTAGTGTGATTAATCGCATGATTAATCATGATTTTTTTTTAATAGTTTGACAGCCCAGATTTTTACACATGCTTAACTTTAAGCAGTACTCCCATTGAGTATATTGGCCCATCAGCTGAGGATTCTGACTTATCCCTTTTTATTTATCAGAGGGGTAGCCGTGTTAGTCTGGATCTGTAAAAGCAGCAAAGAATCCTGTGGCACCTTATAGACTAACAGATGTTTTGGAGCATGAGCTTTCATGGGTTAATACCCACTTCATCAGATGCAAGATGCATCTGACGAAGTGGGTATTCAATGACGAAAACTCATGCTCCAAAACGTCTGTTAGTCTATAAGGTGCCACAGGATTCTTTGCCCCTTTTTGTTTGTCTGTAAAGTGCCATATTAAACCTTTCCACTATCCCACACCTCGATGGAAGAGGCTCTGTACATTTTCATAGAGTCCGTATAACATTTTGGCTTGCAGTTCCTGACTTCAATTCCCAAGGTCTGATTATATTTTGTTTCCTGAGGAGAATTTTTATTTCTTTTATGGCAGGATAGAAATGCAAAAGACAACTAAAAGTCCTGGAAATTACACTTTTAGGACTTGTATAAGAAAATACCTTACTTTTCTCTCTGTTGAAATGTTGTCTAATGTCATGTAGTCAGAGCTAGACTTCCAAGGGAACTTGACATCCATATGGGATGCGAGAAGTTTGGCCAATTACTCTAGAAAAAGTAGGATGCCTGTCTACCACAAATTGATTAGTTAACCTAGAAAATCAAAAGGCAGCCCGAATGTTTCCATCCAGCATTGTTAGTTGATAACATAAGCAAAGACATGTTTGGGTGTCTTAACCAATTTTTAGCCATTTGCCTGTTTTCTTCACTTAAGCAGTTACTTCCTTCAAAGCAGTTTAAAGACAATAAACTGCTATATAAATTCTGGGTGTTATTTGCAAATGACAGTGAGCTTGTTAGTTTAAGAGCCTGTTAATCCATTATTTTTATAGATTGTTAAAACCACCTCAAAATTTCTCCTTTGTATCCTAATTATTTAGTATGCTGACTAAGTTATCTCAAGTTATAGGTTTCTCAGGAGGAAAAGACCAAGAACAGACTATGTAAAGAATGATTTTTTAAGGTAACTTGTTTCCACAATACTTGCAGTAACATTAATAGATAGAACGTTACATATCCTTGCTCTCAAAAAGAATACTATTGTTGCCTAAATAGTATCCTATCTAGACAGCCACATAAAAATCCTACTTTCTTAACTTCTTGTGATGCAGAATGCTGTGACCAAAATATCTCTGTACACGTTAAGAAATAGGACTACAGCATTCACACACCATCTTCAGCAACTCCTTTCTTCCTAGATATTTGTAAATTTAATACAAAACTTACCTACCTACCTGGCTCTCAAAACTCTTGGGCTTATTCAGCCATACATGTATGAATAATTTTCTTCTGCTACCCTGCCTATTTATTCTTCTCTTCCAGTCCTGGCTGCCAAACCTCTCTCTTACTTCCACAGCTTAAAGCCATCATTTCTTTTCAACAGCTCTCTCCATAAACTTTTCTGAGATATACTATATGAAGAATATTATATTATATATTACATAGTATCTCAAGGATAAATTTACAAAATGCAATTGAGAAAGTCTGGTGAAAATGCTAAAGTGCCATGCTTGTTAATGGCTCTCTACATAAGTAGAATGTGGTAAAGATTCTTTGAGGAAGAAACAAAATGTTTCAGTTACAGTGACTTGAAAGGGCTAAAAATAAACATGCAGAATAAGCCACTTCATTCTCAACCCAAAGATTTAATCTCTAACTTGCATTTACAAATTCCTGGTATTTTGAGGTATTTTAATATCCTCTATATAACCGGAATTAAATGTAGCTAAAAACTTGTGTGATGGGGTCTATCATGCCTTCTCTGCTCCCTGCTGGGTGCATCAGAACCCTGACACACTCACTTCCTAAGGAAAATACACTCACACTGGGTGACCAACAAGAGAGTCCTCCAGAAACCTAGAATGGCCAGGAGGAAATATTGAAAAATCAAAAACCAGCAGGCCAGTTAAGAAGGCTTGCCTGCTTTTGCTTAGGGACAGAGCTAGGTGACACTTGGACAGAGGAGGAGCTCTTCAAGGCTAACCCATAACCCAAGCAAAAGCCTTGCCCTAAGCTCTATAACAAGGAACTTGCACATGAAGGGTTTTTTTCCTCTTTGTTTAAAGGCACAATCAGTAGAATCCTAAGCTAATATCATGTTATTTGATTGTTTAGATATTGTGTTACTTGATTAGCTGTTACCACTTGACAGAGATTTTGGCGTTTTTGTGGATAGTTCTCTTAAAAAATCCACTCAATGTGCAGCAGCAGTCAAAAAAGCTAACAATGTTGTCAAGTATCAGAGGGGTAGCTGTGTTAGTCTGGATCTGTAAAAGCAGCAAAGAATCCTGTGGCACCTTATAGACTAACAGACGTTTTGGAGCATGAGCTTTTGTGGGTGAATACCCACTTCTTCAGATGCATGTGGTGGAAATTTCCAGGGGCAGGTATATATATGCTAG
This sequence comes from Gopherus evgoodei, assembly GCF_007399415.2. Classification (NCBI taxonomy): domain Eukaryota; kingdom Metazoa; phylum Chordata; order Testudines; family Testudinidae; genus Gopherus; species Gopherus evgoodei. Next base: position 242,375,500 of record NC_044323.1, on the reverse strand, counting down.
CAAGCAAGCTAGAGATAACGAGGTCAGTTCAATCAGGGAGGATGAGGCCCTGTTCTAGCAGTTGAGGTGTGAAAACCAAGAGAGGAGAAACTGGTTCTGTATTTGGCAAGCCATTCACAGTCTTTGTTCAATCCTGAGCTGATGGTATCAAATTTGCAGATGAACTGAAGCTCAGCAGTTTCTCTTTGAAGTCTGGTCCTGAAGTTTTTTTGCTGCAGGATGGCCACCTTAAGGTCTGCTATAGTGTGGCCAGGGAGGTTGAAGTGCTCTCCTACAGGTTTTTGTATATTGCCATTCCTAATGTCTGATTTGTGTCCATTTATCCTTTTCCATAGAGATTGTCCAGTTTGGCCGATGTACATAGCAGAGGGGCATTGCTGGCATATGATGGCGTATATTACATTGGTGGATGTGCAGGTGAATGAACCAGTGATGGTGTGGCTGATCTGGTTAGGTCCTGTGATGGTGTCGCTGGTATAGATATGTGGGCAGAGTTGGCATCGAGGTTTGTTGCATGGATTGGTTCCTGAGCTAGAGTTATTATGGTGTGGTGTGCATTTACTGGTGAGAATATGTTTCAGGTTGGCAGGTTGTCTGTGGGCAAGGACTGGCCTGCCACCCAAGGCCTGTGAAAGTGAATGTTGGGAATCATTAAGAAAGGGATAGATAATAAGAGAGAAAATATCATATTGCCTCTCTATTAAACCATGGTATGCCCACATCTTCAATACTGCATGCAGATGCAGTTATCCCATCTCAAAAAAGATATATTGGAATTGGAAATGGTTCAGAAAAGGGCAACAAAATGATTAAGAGTATGGAACAGCTTCCATATGAGGAGAGATTAATAAGATTGGGACTTTTCAGCTTGGAAAAAAGATGACTAAGGGGGGATATGATAGAGGCCTATAAAATCATGATTGGTGTGGAGAAAGTAAATAAGGAAGTGTTATTTATATTTCATAACACAAAAACTTATGGGATCACCAAATGAAATTAATAGGCAGCAGGTTTAAACAAACAAAAGAAAGTATTTCTACTCACAATGCACAGTCAACCTGTGGAACTCTTTGCCAGAGGATGTTGTGAAGGCCAACACTATAACAGGGTTTAAAAAAAAGAACTATTTAAGTGCATGGAGGTAGGTCCATCAAGGCTATTAGCCAGGGTGGGCAGTGATGATGGTCCCTAGCCTCTGTTTGCCAGAAGCTGGGAACAGGCAACAGGAGATGGATCACTTGATAACTACCTGTTCTGTTCATTCTCTGGGGCACCTGGCATTCGCCACTGTCCAAAGACAGGAACTGGCTGGATGGACCTTGGTCTGAACCCAGTATGACAGTTCTTTTGTTCTTACTAGACACTGACACCAAGCTTATAGCATGGACTGCCCTGCCCCAAGCAGGGCCAACCCTTGCAGACTAATGTGGGAGGTGCCTGCAGTACCACAGTGGCCCTGAAGGGGCACTGCAGAGCAGCACTGCCTCCCACAATTGGTTCCTGGCATTTTTTCAGATTGAGACTGTTTAACATTAGCTTAGGTATCAAGTTATATACCAATATATACTTTTGAAATGTACCCATTTACTTTTTTTTTATGTAACTTTTTGTCCTTTTCTGTAATATCTGTTAAACTTACCAAACTGTGAAGTAACTTTAAGATACAAGCTCTTTGGTAGGCCTTTGAGTTTCTTGAAAAAAACTGAAGGGATTTCTTGACTTTGACTTCAGCCCACACCAGAAAACCTAAGAGGAGTTATAGTCTGCAGAGCCTCATTAGGCCCAGAAATTGCAAAAGCTGAGGTTTCAGTCAATTGACAGTCTTCAGTTTGAGAAAGATTATATACTGTAAGTAGCTGTCAATGAAACACCCTCTTCTTCTTGTAAATGGAAGAGTTCAAGAATGCAACATTTGGACTGAAGACTATGGCATTAGCAAGAGGTGTGTTTGGTGCAGTTATTTGTTCTATAAAATGCTTTACAACAGGAGAATAATTTAGTACTGAAAAGTGTCAAGGTTTCGGAGGATTTCTCAGCCTGTTGATATTAGATCCTATGGCAATGAGCCAGGAACCCCAGATTTCTTACTGTAGAGATAGTGCTGAGGCCTATCAGAACATTTGTCTGTCAGAATGTATTGAGAAATGGTGTGTCCCCTTCATAGCCAGAGCTATGAAAGACGATTGCAGAGAAGCAATCTTGTCTGCTACTCTAACTATTGTGTACGCCTGACATTTATTGAAAAAGTTGGACAGCTCTAGTAATAGACTCAGAACTTGCTGATCCTTCAGTTACAACATTATATAGAGCTCCCCTGATGTTCAAGAGCATAAGTAACATCATTTGCCTTTTTAATCCATTTTCTTTGCTCTAAAAGAGAGATTCCTTCAGTGCTAACAGGAATAGGAGAAATTTGAAGGCAGCATACCTCTAAAGCACTGTCTGACTTCCACCAATCTTGTAGCAGAGTGGAGTATGCATTTCCCAGAGACTTTTCTGGACATACATGTGCCTCTCTTGAATGTACAGAGTGCAGCTGTACCCAGTGACTCAGGGTCCAAGATATTTCTGAATGTGGTAAATACCAGCAGCAACTCAAACTATCTTTGGAACTTATTTTGTCTTCTGACAGAAAATGTCATCCATTCTAAGTAGAAGAGAGACATGGAACTATACATTTTATAAACAATGCTTACTTCTTTTTTAACTATCTGTTTTGATATTTCAAAATAGATAATCTAGATAATTCAGAGGACAACAAACTATAATAGAATACTCTGAAGAAAGATATACAGAAGCACTTGTTCTTCCATTAACTATCCCACCAAAAGTATCATATCTGTAACAAGTACAAGGTGAAATTAAATACTTCATTTTTATATAAACTAGAGTTTAAATACTAGCAATTTGTTACCATTACTGATTCCAATAACATATTTGTGCACTCTTCTTGAAAAACTTCATATCTGTATCTCAACCAGAGTCAGCAACAAACTCAAAAGTATTATAACCATTTTTAAAAAGTATTGATAATAATAGTTACTTTTAGATAAGGAACAGGAAACCATCTCTTGACTTACCTAAAATGGATTTGGAAAAGGATAGCAAACTCACTAAAAATCAACTTTTTTTCTTCCAGGCATTGAACTGGTTTGTTTAATGCCACAGACTCTCCAGTGATGCAGAACCACTTCATATTCTCATCAAAAGAGCGACACAGACACAAATTCTGTCCCTTTGATCTTAACAGATCGCAAGACTAAAGACAATTCCAAAAGGCTTTTAAGAGGCTTATCTGCTTTTTAAGATGAATGATATCATTTATTTGCATATTTAATTATGTTTATTATTAAGAGTAAGTATTGTTTATTCCATTTGCTCCTCTTTCTGCTTGGCCTACTGTAATGAAAACCAATGAGGCAAAAAAGATGCGTAAAAGGAAAAAACACAGCAGAGTCATCAAATATGCCAAATCAGATGCTATCAAAAGCCTCTTCTACTTAAAAAAAATACTCTTTTATCTTCATTATCATTATGCTTCTTTACAAATATCGTATAAGATATAAGGAACACATCTGATGTACTTTGACCATCTCTAGTCTATGCATCAATGTAGTATTTAAATGTAATGTGAATGAAAACTTGCAGTTCCTTAGCACTCACTTTCTCTGAAATTAAACAATTAATAAGCCAGGAGCTATATGAGTGATAAATTATTAAACTTCACTATAACAAATCAATTACAAAAAGATAAAGAAATTAAGAAAAATAAAAAAAGACATCTAGATCCTTTTAATGTTGGTCTCTTTAAACAGATTTAATTTGCATAATGGTATCAGCACTGCAAATGCCCTGGCTTCATGTGTTAGAGAAAATATATGCATCAAACAACATAGTGAATCCATGAGCATATATACGCTGTCAATGAGAAACAAAAAGATCTGCTACAATTCTATACTCAACATGTGAGTAAAGAGGCTTATTACAGTTCCTCTAAATTACTATGCCTTATCAAATATTTAAGTATTACTCCAAGTTTCCTTGGTTCAAAGAGAAGTTATAAATTTCCTTCCGTTTCTGTTGGAAAATAGTCTGTATTCATACAAATACAACAGATGATTTTCCTAGATGCTTACTAAATGAAAGGTAGACAATGGACCAAAACAGAGGCTATGGCAAGCTGCACAGCTATGTGGAAAACCCAGATTCAGCTCTCCATTCTCAGCTTAAATTAGACTTACTCCAGGATGTGGGCATTTGTGGTCAGGGACAGGCCAAACATTTTGCATTAGTAAGGGTGCATCTACACTGCATGCTTCTTTCAGTGGTGTGTAGCATATATAACCCATGTAGCCCCCCAGCACGGGTATCAACAGCAGTGTAGATTGTGGAGCATAGCTTAGGTGAGCAGAGTAAAGACACCTGAAGGGGGTGGATATGTATTCCAGTACAGCTCTCTATTTGCCCAAGTCATACCTCCCAGTAGTGGGGAGAAGACTTACCGGTATGGCACCTCCTGCTGGTCGTCCAGGGGAATTAGCTCACCAGCCTCCAGAGCACCCTCTGTAAGCTGGTATCTCGCCTTGCCGCTGGCCCGTGTCCCTCCCAGACCCCAGTGCCCCTTCTCTTGGGGTTCTGCCCCCTGAAGCACCTCACGGTCTCGCTGGGTCTCCCCTCCCCAGGGAACCCCCAATCCCCTATCCCCACCTCACCTAAGTCTTTGGCTATTGCTAGTCACCATCTAGCCCCCGCTCACTGGGGCTGACTGCAGTGTACAAGCCATTCATCATCAGCAAGGAGAGTTTGGACCTGCTGCCTCTGCCTACCCTTGGGCTGTCCTCTGCAACCCCAGTAAGGCCTGTAGCCTGGGGGTTTTCCAAACCGGAGCTTCCCAGCTCCTCTGGCCTTTCCCCAGCCCTGCTCCACTTTAGGTACCCTGCTCAGTTCCCAGCTGCCAGGCCCATCCCTCTCAACAGGTAGAGAGAGAGACTCTTTGAGCTCCTGGCTCCCAGACTTTTATAGGGTCAGCTATGGCCTGATTGGAGAGTGGCCCCAGCTGTGGCAGCCTTCTCCAGTCAGCTTAGACTTTTCTACCACAGCCCTCTCCCAAGGCTGTTTTCAGCCCATCAGGGCAGAAGCAGGGTTACTGCCCCGCTACACGCCCATCTACACTGCTGTTTTTAGCAGTGTAGTGTTCTGCTCCTAGCTCTGCCAGATTCCTGTTGCTGGAGCCTTTCACCACAGAAAGGAAACACTCCAGCAGTGGGGAAAGGCTCTGGTATGGAGGAAGCAGCAGGCCTTTCATTGCCACAGTGAAAGGCTCCAGCAGCAGGGAGCAGTTAAAGCCTTTCCCTGCTGCCTCCCATCTGCCAGAGCCTTTCATTGACATGTGTAGCTACAAACACCACAGTGTGGACATGGTGTGCTTTTCACTGGCATGTGGCTATATATACACAATACACACCACCGCCAGTTGCATGTATTGTAGACATGGCCAGAGTATTTCTTTGTGACAAGTGTGTACAGTTATTTATGGGAACATTGGAAAAAGTTGCCTATCTCACTACCAAACCAGTAACAAAGCTCCTGGGTAAAATTAACACATGACGGATGTGAGGATAAGGTAAAAACAGAAGAAAATGAAAGTACAATATACAACAGTGCAAGAAAACTCAAGTACATTGGACAAATTGTGAAACTAATATGCAACTGGTAACCATCATTCTCCTTTTGTGTTATATCCCTTCCCTCTATGCAATGTCTTGACTATTCAGATTTTAACCCCACCAGGGCAGGTCTCATCTTCTACTCTGTCTCTGCAGAGCCTAGCATTATCGGGCCTGTCAATGCTACTGCAATGAAAAATAACTGCAAGAGACTTCATTCATGAAAATCCTTATAATTCACATTGCATGGAACTGGAAAAACAAAACAACTTTTTTACTAATAACTCACAGAAATAATATGGTGTTACTTATTTTACCAAATACTATTCCTGAAACACTTACAATTCTGATATCAAATGAGCTATATAAAGTGCAATGAGAAAACTTATTCTTCACTTTTATCTTCGTTAACTTTTTAAACTTCGAGTTTTTCTATTTGCTACCAATGTGTAAATCTGCTATTGAATGTTCCTTCACGATGTTTAATATGTTATTCTTGAAAATTCAGGATTATTTCAATCTAAAAAAGATTTCTTAAACTGGAACCACTTTATGCTGCCAGATAAACTGTAAACATATATAAGCAGCAAATGCTGTCATAATTAAACAAATGAATTTAATGCAATTTCTTTACTCCAGAGGCAGCAGTTTCATTTTTCTTCCAGGTCATTTTTTTTCTACAAAAACCTGTTATGTTCTTCGTCCTTTTCTCCCATGTTTAACAAAAACTGTTCTATTTTTTCTTATAGTTCTTTGATTCTGCTAGTTAGCTACTCAGATATTGTTCAATGGGAAAAAAGAAATATTAGTCATTTATGGCTTTATTAAGCTAACTTATTTGTCTGGATCTCACTTGCCATTTTTTAAATTCATCACTAAATAACTATTAAAAATGATAAACACTACATAATTAATTCCAAAACAATGGGAAGCATGTTATAATCCATTTTGATGAATGTGCCTGGAAATTAATTAATGAATGGTTTACACCACAGGACAAGAATAATTTAAAAAATAACTTGAAAAAGTCACAATTTTTTTCTTTTCTCCTCCCTCCTCCAATCTAGAAGTCACCAAGTCAATAACATTACATCTTAAATTTAAACAATATTTTGAGACTGTTTTCCTACAGGAGTTTACAAGGTACAACCTCCCCTTTATTCATCTCACCAAAGACTTTATATAGTTCTCATCTGAACTTCTGGCCCACAATAAACAGACAGAGATGCAGACTCTTCTGACCAGAATGGTCAATACACAACAATGTACAGGTCCCTTCCTTATAGAAGCGTAACATTCTGATTATGCAATACTCCCAGCCCTGCTAACCTGACAGTCAGGGACTCAGCTCAGGTCTCAAACTCTGAACTCTCATGCTCAATAAAATGGACTATTTTCAACAATATCAAATCTTATCCTGAAATCAGATTTATTATCTTCTGTGCTGTAAAGATTTTACTAAAATATTACAGATTTCCAATACTTCAGCATTGCTATAAGCAAGCTAGCATTCCAGCACCAGCCTCTGGCCAGGACAATCATAGAATCATAGAATGTCAGAATTGGCAGGGACCTCAGGAGGTCATCTAGTCCAACTCCCTGCTCAAAGCAGGACCAATCTCCAAATAAATCATCCCAGCCAGGGCTTTATCAAGCCTGACCTTAAAAACCTCTAAGGAAGGAGATTCCACCACCTTCTTAGGTAACCCATTTCAGTGCTTCACCACCCTCCTAGTGAAAAATTTTGTTCCTAATATCCAACCTAAACCTCCCCACTGCAACTTGAGACCATTACTCCTTGTTCTGTCATCAGGTACCATCCTCTTTGGAACCCCCTTTCAGGTAGTTGAAAGCAGCTATCAAATCACCCCTCATTCTTCTCTTCTGCAGACTAAACAATCCCAGTTCCTTCAGCCTCTCCTCATAAGTCATGTGCTCCAGCCTCCTAATCATTTTTGTTGCCCTCCACTGGGCAACAAATGTTTCTTCTGGAATGCTGTTAACACCTCTCCATTGAAGGGCTTCATTAAGCTCCAGCAGAACCTGCTATCATTACATACAGGATTCTCTCCCTGTCTCTCTTCAGAGTTGAGACTGTTTCTTCACCAACATGGCCAATTCCACCAAGCGCAGTGGACAAGAAACAAATTTGAGGCCTAATACTGGTGTGTTAAAAGGGCCATTTTCAAAAAACTGAAAATAACTATCTGCCCAATCTGTTCAGAGAAAGAACTTAAACCAAAAACTGTGTACGATAATTGAGAACTGTTTACTGACATTTTATTAGACACCCAAAAAGCCAAAATCCCATAATCAAGAAAGAAGGCAGGACTTGTTGAAAATAAAAACAACCTCAATTACCAAAGAAATGAAGAGACAAGGTGGGTGTGGTAATATCTTTTATGATATTACCTCACCCACCTTGTGTCTCTAATATCCTGGAACCAACACCTACAATACTGCATAAAAGAAATGATGGCAGTGTGATTGGGCTCCACTCACCATGGTGGTGCCTCCTGTTGGCCATCTTGGAGATTAGCTCCGCAGGTCAGTATGCCCTCTCCCGATGGCGCCTCACCCACCATCATATCTGCTTTCTGATCTGCGTCACTCCAGGGACCACAACATCCTCCTCATGACATGGACCTTCGGGTTGCGTCACCATCTGTGCTCCTTCCCCCCCCCCCCGGGTTTAATGCGGCAGTCCAACTGTCCAGCCACTTCCCCGGGGAGGGAAGGTGGGGCCAGGCCAGGCCAGCCCACTACTGCAGGTCCCAACCCAGACACCCTCTGAACCACTATATTCCTTTACCTCAACTACCGCTGCATTTCCCTGGGCCACTTCCCTGCAGCCACAGCACCTTACTAAGTCCCAGCAGCCCATCTGGAGCTGCTTCTCTATTCTCCAGGTCCCTGCCTGCATTACTCTGTCCAAGGTACTATGAGGTTGTAGCCTACAAGGAGACAGTCATCTCTCCTCAAGCTCCCAGCCGCCACTGACTCTGCTCTGCCCTGCGGCTCTTTTTATATGGGCCTGCTGGGTCCAGACTGGCTGCTCCTCACCACCTCTCTCCTATTAGCCACTTCCCCATGTAGCCTCCCTAGGGTTCTATTAAACCCTTACATGCCACAGGCAGTTATAAAATTATATTATATATATATATATATATATATATATATATATATATATATATATATATATATATATATATATATATATATATATATATATATATATATATATATATATATATATATATATATATATACACACACACACACACACACACACACAAATAACAAATGGACACTGGCAGACTCAAGGTCTGATTGAGATGGAAATTAGTTACCATCTTGAGAAGAAATTTTGGATGTGGGTGAAGAACCATCTTATCCTTATGGAAAACAATAAAGGACGGGTTAGCTATAAGAGTCTGCAGCTCTCTAATCCTCCTTGCTCATGTTCTGGTTATCACAAAAGCACTGTCATGGAAAGACAGAACAGTGAATATTCCTCCATGACTTCCATAAGAAGCTTCATTTGCCTTGTGAGCATTAAACTAGCCTTGTTCAGCCTGGGTAAGAATAGCAACTTAGCTCTTTCAGTAACAGAATGACTGAACATACATATATTTTCTACTTTCAGGGAATAAGTAAAATTGGATGCCAGAAGAAAATGACAGGCCCAAGAACTTGATATGGAGCAAGGTTTTAGGGATAGAAAAAATAGGAGAAGTGGATTGAGTTATATCATTTCTGACCACACACAGAGAGAATCTTTTCCACTCCTGGACACAGCAGGAAATAGCTTACAGCTTTCAGGAGTCCAAAAGCACTTCTTATATTCTGGTGGAACAGCAAAGTTCTGGAATAGTTGGAATCCTATGGCCAATGCTGCCAGCTGGAATGAACCTGGATCTAGATGCTGGATCTAGAAAATCTGCTGAGACTGCTACCAACAGATCTGTGACTAGGGTTTTTTAATTCAAAAGGGCTAACTTTAAAGAATTAAGGAATTAGTTAAGGAAGTGGATTGGACTGAAGAACTTGGGGATCTAAAGGTGGAGGAAGACTGGAATTACTTCAAGTCAAAGTTGCAAAAACTATCAGAAGCCTGCATCCCAAGAAAGGGGAAAAAAATCATAGGCAGGAGTTGCAGACCACGCTGGATGAACAAGCATCTCAGAGAGGTGATTAAGAAAAAGCAGAAAGCCTACAAGGAATGGAAGATGGGAGTGATCAGCAAGGAAACCTACCTTATTGAGGTCAGAACACGTAGGGATAAAGTTAGAAAGGCCAAAAGCCATGTAGAGTTGGACCTTGCAAAGGGAATTAAAACAAATAGTAAAAGGTTCTATAGCCATATAAATAAGAAGAAAACAAAGAAAGAATAAGTGGGACACTAAACACTGAGGATGGAGTGGAGGTTAAGGATAATCTAGGCATGGCCCAATATCTAAACAAATACTTTGCCTCAGTCTTTAATGAGACCAATGAGGAGCTTAGGGATAATGGTAGGATGACAAATAGGAATGAGGATATGGCGATAGATATATTGGTAGCACTCTTGATATTAGAAAAGAAAAGACAGCATGTAGATCACCTGTCCCCCCTACAAACTGAGTGTCCACACTTGTCTTGAAGTACAGCATCTGATATTTGCTTTTGTGCCTTGGTGACAAACAAATCTTTTTCTGGAAAACCCCACTAAATCTATTCTTTCATTGACTCTTTCAGAGATCATTTGTACTAGACTTGCTGATTTCAGCTGAGTTGATCTGCAAGGACATTATCCTTTCCTGGAGTCATATAAGTTGCTGAGGCTATCAGCCTGGAGAAGAACATCATTGGCTGACAAGAGTTCTCTTTCAAGTTCTCAATGGCCTTGCAAACTTTGGTATGTCTGTCCTCTGTCTGGAAGACCTTTCCATGCACCAAAATCCAGCACTGCCAAAATGAAGGAAACTTATTGGGTAGTATGAATTGTATGAAGTAGTATGAGACTTCTTTCAATAAAGGATGAGGTCCAGTTCCTGAAATAGATTGCAAATCTTTTGTATAGCCAGGCCTAGAGCTCCCCTGGGATGGCTACCTGAGCAATCAGTCATTAAGAAAAGGGTAGATATGAAAACATTGTACCAACAGAAGGACAGCCACAGCTGTGAGGCATCTAGTGAAGATTTGAGGTTCTGTAGAGAGGCTGAAAGGGATGAACTTGTATGGCCAGTCTCCCTGTAAAAGGCAAGGGCTTTCAGGGAGAAAGTAGGCATCCTCGAGATCAAATGCCCCAATCCTGAAGGGATAATGGAGTCCAGGGTAATAATACAGAATTTGAATATTCGTATGAAAGAGTTTAACTTCCCGAGAGCCAGAAAAGAATGAAAACGTCTTTCTTTCTCAGTTGGAGATGTTAAAGCCCTTTCCTTGAAACTCTACAGGAAGATATTCTATCCCTCCCAACTCCAGGAGGAACAGCATATTCACACTCAAAATGATTTATTCATAAATTTTAAGGCAAGAAGGATCCATTAGCTCATCTAGTCTAAACTCCTGTATATTACAGACCCTTAAGTTCACCAAGTTGCCCTGGTATTGAGTTCAATAACTTGTTTCACTAAAGCATATCTTCCAGAAAGATATCTTTTGAAGGTACCAAGAGGTGTCCACTTCCATTTAATGAGAAGAATCCCTGAAAAGGATTGAGGGAGGGGGCATTGTAGGGTGTTGGGAGGTGAAGTTGAGTGAAATTGGGTTGCATAACCCAATTGTACAATTTTCAAACTCCAACAATATGTGATGATTTTGGTCTGTGTTGTGTGAAAAAATGCTGAACAGTCTCCAAACAGAGGGAAACATAAAATGTGGTTAAAACAGGTTCCAGGTTTTCAAGGCACCATATCAGATTTAGGACTTTAAGGGTGATAGATCAGAACAGCAGGCAACAGAAGACCTTAAATTTTGCCTTAAATTTATAAGGCTCTCTCTTCTGCAGCTGCTCCTGCTGTCTCTTTTGTAGCGAATAAGAGGAGGAGAGTGGATAATCAGACAGCACACTTTATCTCCCCTTTGTAGAGAGAGAGAGACCCAAACACCTGGCACTAGACTAAGGGTCTTTATTAATTATTACTGTTTGTTATATAATTTGCATACAATGTTATGCCTGAAATTACACAAAATTGGGTAGATATAAGTAAGGGCTGAGAAAGGAGGGATTTGGAAGGCTTGTGGAGTTGTGGTCATGGTTCTTTGTTGCCTACCTGCTAAACATATCTCATATGCTGTCAAGATGTCTACTCTTACCTCTGCTCTGGCAGCCTTCATCACCCACTTGTTCAGTTTTCAAACAAACAATCATCTTCTTACTTTCTCCCATACCATCCCTCACACATGGGAGGACGTCTCCATAAATGTCCGCAAAGGTATTTCATTATCCTCCTTCAAATCCCTCCTTAAAACTCTTCTTTGCTGAGACCAGTGCCTATCATGCTGACCACTACTGTCTCAATGAAATTCTCATACATCAAATGTAGAAATGAGATTTTTCAGAATTCACTATATCTAAGACCACAAATTATTTGCACACTGTCAGCTAATTGTATATTTGCATATGGCATCATTATGAGGAAGTCTTTGCCAGCAATTTGACCTTTTTGAATTCAGATTGCCGAGTACCACAAAGTTGTTTTTTTTAAAGCAGAAATGATGGAAATCTCCTCCAAATTATTTAACAGATGGATAGTAAAATAAAAAATACTGAAAGTTAGCAATCAGATTTAAATTCATGGCTTAGTATCATATCAGTCATAGTATGTTAATACTGAACTCACTAAACATGAATATTAACAAAAATACATGTTGATATTTTTTTCAATTTGTACTAAAAATCCACAGATTTACTGGGATAAGCAAAGTTAATTTTAAAGATTTCATCCAACTATAATAGAGGACAATTATTGATATTAAGTAACAACGATTATGTTCAGACGGACCAAATGAATGGAACAGAAATGGCCAAAATCAACTTAATTTTGTTTTTCACTAAACTTCATCCAAACCCAATTTTTACTGGTTTTGAGGCTTCTTTTTACTGTTTCTTGCTTTAAGAAAAAGTTTGAAAGAATTCTACATAGTAATTAAAGATGAGTATGCCAAGCATTCACATCTGTCAAAACCATATCAGCCTCACCCACAAAGTAGAGGGTTTGGGGGGAAGGGGAGGCAGAGGGGTTCTTCAATACATTGTTGACGTGGCAGTGTGAAAAGATTTATCTGCCTCTTTGCATGATAAACATTTTCAGATAGGAAAATTACCAGTAGTTGTATTTGTTGTATTCCTCCTCCACCAACCTACAACAGAATCTCTTAACAGTATGATTGCTGCTACCAGGAATCAAAAAGAGAGAAAAAGCAAAACTTGCCAATCATGGCAAGTATTAAGACAGCAGCTTGCCCACAACTCTCAGTCCAGAAACTTTCAGAATAAAATAAAACACAGATATGGGAATTAAAAAAAGCTTAACAACATATTTACTCTAATCAACCTCATGTGTGGGAAGAGGGCAAGAAAAATGAGGAAAGAAAGGGGCAATAACAAATAAATATTATTTGTATGCAATGTTTCCTCAATGTACATTTTCCTTCCCTACTTGCTCATCATCCAAAGAATCCCTTACATATAGCAGATGTAGCATGGAGAAACATACACGGTGGGAGATATACTTTACAAAGTAACGTGAAGCAATCTCTTTCCAAAAGGCAGTTTTCCAGGAGAACTCAAGATTCAACCAATAGTTGACAATGTGAACCTATGTAGCAGATATACAAACTTTTGAGATGTCCTGACTTAAGATACCAGCTGTATTTCTCTCTACCATTCAGACAGACTTTGACTAGTCATCTATATAAATCCAGCAGGCAAATGTAGGGTTTGAGGCCTCAAACCATTTTTCTGTGGCCATGAAAAGAAACAAACAAGGATTTGGTCTTTTTGAAAAGGTTTTTATGGCTCGTCTCTGAACTAAGGCCCTGCTTCACATCCTGTGGGTGAAATCGCTTTTGAACACTAAGACAGTGGTCAGAATAGAAAATTGATAAAACGATGGCTTGGTTAATGTGAAACGAAACCTCTCTGAAGTAAGTAGGTTGCTCAGTCATGACAGCAACCCCCAGAAGGAAATACACTCAGGCAAGTATCTGGTTGGAGATGGAGAGAACATGTCTACTACTACTTAGCTGAAATTTTTTTCACTATACCACACTGCTTTCTGCAGAAATGAAGGAAGATGCTGAAAGAAAAGCAGGAATAGTTCTTGCTGGTGGGAAATATAGCTCCTCTAGAGGAAAGATGCAGACAAAAGATACATTGGATTATAAGAAATCATGAACCCTGGTTTGGCATTAGGAGATGAAAGGGCCTACTCAGAGGGGAGATCATTTATTTTTCAATTGAGGCAGCAGAAATAAGCCAATGGAAGAAGAAAGAGAGACGAAAACCAGTTTAAGCTTTAAGGGAACAAATCCCAGGATTTCTCTGGGGCAAGGGATGAGAATGAATCTGAAATATATCTAGACTCTGAAACCAGAGAGGACACACTAGAAAATGTCCTCTGGTAGCCCACCTCTTTGACAGGGGCAACCGCAAGAGCCAGGGATTCCTTAATCATCTCTAAATTTCTTGTTTTAGTCTTTCTAATCCCTACTTCTTGCCTGGAGGGGATGGAGAGCAAATGGACAAGTTAGGTAAAGAATAGGTGCATCAGGCAGACAATTACACCATGGGGTCTATGCTTCCAGTTCAAAAAAAGAAAAAATGACAGAAGGAAATGAATAGACAGGAGCTTATACTGGCCTTAACTGACATCCTCTTTACAGCCTGGTAACTGGGGTCTAGTCTGATTTCTGTAAGAAATCCTATTGAAGGATGGGGGATCAAGAAGAGGGAATTTCACTTACAACAATAATTAAATTAAACCTAATCAAACCATTTTATTATTTTCTGCTGAAGGCCAATATACTTAGCATCTTCTTCCATGCATAATAAATTACATTAGCTCTAGGCACTTTTATAATGTTGATTTATTAAAGATGTTCATATGTTCAGTGACATTCCTTGTAGTATTCAGGTAAATGACACAGGTTATGTTTTGCTTATTTATGTATTTTTGAAAGAAATGACTACTGCTATTTCAGCTGGTTCATTACTGAAAAGAAAAAAATATATACTTGATCTACTTAAAATGTCTCTTTCACATAAGACTTTAAGGTCATTCTGAATGCAGTGAATCATATTATCCTTGGCTGCCAGTTGTGACTTCAGATGCTCAACACAAGTCTTCCTTATTTCATCTCATTTCTAACTACCCACAAAAGAAAGAAATTTGTGTTTGGCACTGAAGTCCATGTCTGAAGTCATAAAATTACCAACAAATAACCACAATTTTAGAGGACCCATAAATTAACTGAGCTGTGTAGCCATATCAGATGCACTTTGAATATAATCTTTCAATACTTTACTACATAATTAAGTTGCACAGATTGTAGCATTTAAATAATATCATGGTTATAGCATCTAAGTACAAGTTAGAAAAATATATTTAAAATATATATTATTTAACTAACCATATTTTTATTTTGGAAATAATTTGCATATAAACAAAGTAAATGAAGGGAAAAAACTTTTTCCATTGACTCCACATAGAAATAATTATAAACTTGCTATACTACAACATATCCCCATAAATGAAACCCACTGTTTGGATAAACTGATCTATATATCAATCAAGGACCATACAAGTAAGATAAAGAGGCATCAAGATTCTCATATCTCAGTTATCATATCTAAAATTTCTTCTTTTTTTCAAACTAAACTACAAGAACTACTGAAACTCCACTTGCACCGCAAGTCCCTATGCTATGCCCAACTACGATAATCTTATCCACTGTTTGGCAGATTCAACAATACACAGACATGGCAAAATGCGTCCAAGAAAGAGCGTTGGGGTAAAATTTTCACAAACGTCTAAGTAACTGAGGCTTCTAAATTCTATTTTCAAAAGTCACTTAGGCACCTAAAAATCTGCATGTGCACATCTGCCTCAGTCCTGACACCCAGGTGCCCAAGTCCCAGAAGGAACTTCATACTAGGCATTCCCTCACCTATCTTGCCTGCAGGAATCAATTTGATAGGTGTTCTCACAGGCCACCTAACAGATCGGACCCTGCACAGAACAGAGGAAGAGGTGGCAGAAGCTACTTCCTTATAACTTTTAGCCCAGTAGTTAGAGCACTCACCCATGACATGGAAGATTGCGGATCAAATCACTCCTCTATTTGGCCTGGAGAAGGGATTTGAACCCACACCTCTCCTATCTCAAAAGCATGCCTTAAACTCTCAGTTCTGGGATATTCTGATGTGGGTCTCCCTCATTCTCTCCTGCTGACTTTGTATAAATAATTAAATCATCATTGGGTCAGAGAAAGACTGAGAATGACTATATAGCCCAGTGTTTAGGGGGCTCACCTGGGATGTGTGAGTCTGTGCTCCAACGAATATGATATGTGTGTCTCTCTGACCCAGACAGACTTAGGCACCTATTGTGTAGCTTGGACTTTCATCGATCCCATTCTGCAATACCTAACTCGATCCATTGAATAGGGAGCTTGGGTTACTAACTCAGCACTGTGGATTATGCTTTGTGGCAGGCCACATAAAGTTAGGCAGTAACAGATCTATAATTGGGTATACCAGCATTTGGTCACTTAAAACACAAAATTGGATTAAAAAACTTTTGCCTACTACCTGACAACTTCTTTCTCTAACCAACTATTGCCACATTCTAAAAATAGCGGGTTCATAATGGAAATGTGATGACATTAACTAAAGCTGTGTGTATCAGCATCATTGTCATAAGGATTTCTCAACTATGCCTGGTTTATGTTATATTAACATTTGAAAAAGCTATTTAAGCATTAAAATTAATACATCATAAAACAGTAATGTTTCACACAAAATAGCTTTATTTGAATCACAACTACTCACAATAGCTATAAATATCCCCATTCAAATTGCTATCATGAATATTGTATAAAATGAGAATAAACTAAAAGTAAAATTAGAATAGTTCTTTATAAATTACTATATGTCAAGCTAACAAATGGTAGACTTGTCATATTGAGCAACTAAATGTCTAAATGATCATTCAGCACTCATGGTGTTGGGAAAAAACACTAGGTTTGTTGGCTATAAAGCAGTTGCTCGATTTTTCATACTGTCATTCTGCTCTATTAGCAAAGCCTAACACAATTAGGTATGAATATGCAGTAATAACATGCAAATTGTTCGCTCACAATTGCCCCAAGGCAGCAGTCTCAGCCTTTCGAAGCTTGATTTCTTCTACATCATTACAGGCTTGGCATAATTCATCAGAATAAAAAAAAATTCCTCAGCATTATTGCATGTGGCCAGCTAGTAAAATCATCAGAAGTTGTTAACCATTCTCCCTCAATAGGTTTGTTAGCAATGCTGTTCCCAGCTCCCTGCCATTCTTGCACTTGTACATGTTTCCCTTGGGTAATGTTAGACACTACATTTGAGCCTGCCAGAACAATTAACCCTACTGTTAATTAGAATGAAATGTCAGGCGCACAGATGGTACAAGCTGGCACCCTGCCATCCCGCCAACTGCTGCTGAAAGCAGCTACCCCACTGCTGACAGCTGTTCAGCCATGTCCCAAACCAGCAGATGTCAAAACTTTCCAGCTGAGGAAAGCTAAAAAAATCAAAGAGGGGGGTTTCTAATCCCAGCAGTGGTGATGACTGTTTTATTGCTATTTTATCCATTACCTGTTGTCAGACTGTACCAATCAAGTAAAGTCTTCAAACAGCAAGATGCAAATTAAAAATAATGATACTAAAAGTCATAATAAATATAAACACATCAAAGCTAAACAATGTTGTACTCAATACAATAATTGTATTAATTACAATAATTGTACCCAGAACAAAAATGACCTATATAGTCCTTTAAATAATTTCTAAATTTAGTTATTTCAGACTATATTTTGAATATTATATGATAAATCTTTCTATCATAAAGTGTTACTTTTGATGGTGTCCTATACTACAGTATGAAGAACTTGTGTGGAAGGAAGTTATTTGGAACTTTAAACCCAATCCTGTAAATCTTAGGCTCTGTCTACACTAGAGACCTTACAGCAACACAGCTGTACTCATGCAGCCAGGGGTGGCTCCAGGCACCAGCCTGCCAAGCACGTGCTTGGGGCAGCAAGCCACTGGGGGCGCTCTGCTGGTTGCTGCGAGGGCGGCAGGCAGACTGCCTTCTGCGGCTTGCCTGCGGAGGGTCCACTGGTCCCGTGGCTTCGGCAGACCTCCCACAGGCTGCCGCCAAATCCGCGGGACCGGGGACCTCCGGCAGGCAAGCCGGAAGGCAGCGTGCCTGTGCTGCTTGGGGCGGCAAAATACCTAGAGCCGCCCCTGAATGCAGCTGCACCACGGTAAGACCTCTCGTGTAGCCACTCTATGCCAAAAGGAGAGAGCTTTCCCATCAACATAATTAAATCACGTCCAACGAGTGGCAGTAGCTATGTTGGCGGGAGAAGCTCTCCCAGCAACATAGAGCTGTGCACACTGCCCCTTATGCCAGTGAAACTTATGCCATTCAAGGGAGTGTTTTTTCACATCCCTGAGTGACGTAAGTTTTCCTGACATAAGTGGTAGTATAGACATGGCCTTAGTTACATAATGAATCATTATTCGAGCAATTAGTCCCTCTAAAGCCAATGCGACTGAACTTTATAGGACAGGTAATAACCAATTTAAATATCGAAAGTTAGGACATACTAAATCCCTTCTCTGCACTTGGACTCCTTCTAATTATGGTATCCTACTCATATTTTTAATATGTTACATCTTTTGGATAAGATATAAAACCACGGTCCTGATCAAATGTGGTAATTAAATATCCTAGGATTATAAATACACTTAACTCATGTATAAATACACATTTACAAGACAACTCAATTCATATGATTTTATAATAATTTTGTATTTATATTACAGTGGTGCCTAGAGGCCCTAATCAAGGATCAGGGCCATATTATGGTACGTGCAATATTAATTAATTATAATTAATTGTATTAATTATCTTATATTATTGCACCTTGAACAATTGGGCCTTGATTGAGTCCCCTAGGCAAACAAGACAGACAGATAGACAGGCAGATGAAATATATGTAATTGTTTTAAAAGCCTTTTCTTCTACAAATTTCTCTGAACACCTCACTCAATGAACATATTATTTTCTACATGAAACATTCATGCTTTATGATAGAATGTCCATATATAAAACATTGCCTTTACTGTGTCACTGCAAACTGAATATTAGACATAGCTAACAAACAAAGCAGTACAGTACACCAGGGCTGGCTCCAAGTGTTTTGCCATCCCAAGCAAAAAAAATTTCCCCAGCCAGCCCCAACTCTGCACCATTCCAACCTCTTCCCCAAATCCCTGGCCCCGCCTTCTCCCCCAGGCACGCCACATTTCCCCTCCTATCCTGGGAGGGAGGGGGGGAGAAGTGGAGTGGCAGCATGGTTGGGGGAGCAGGCGGCAGTAGAGCGTAGGTGAGCTGGGGGGGTAGCGCTTCCTCTGCCCCTCCCAAGTTACTTCCTGCGGCCCTCCCCGCGCCCCTCACAGCCACAGCTCATCTCCACTCAGCACCGACTCTTGGCTTTTTGCTCCCCAAGCAAAAAAAAAAAAAAGGAGCCGGAGTGCCACTCCTTGGAAAGTGCCACCCCAAGCACATGCTGGTGCCTAAAGCTGGCCCTGTAGTAAGCGCTAAGGCAGAGTTGGGATTTAATAATTTAATTTCGCTTCTGAACAATGCCATGAATAACAGTAATATGTTCCTGTTTGAAACCATTTTTTGTGAAAAACGTGATGTGGTTACCCTTTAACTAAAATATGGTTGCAATATAAGAAATCTCTGTTCTAGGTTTGTTTTGATTTGTATGCAACCCACTTAGCTTACTTCGTGTTAATGATAAAAATATAATTGCTTGCAGATTTTAATTGTAGAGTTCACTTTCCACATGTTTGTACATGCTGTAAACATTTGTTTTTATTTCCTATTAAGCAAGAAGTGTTCTATGTAATTACTTCTTTAGACTGCTAGTGGTTCATCTTGTGGAGTGAGCGTGAAGGACCAGAAAAGTTTCACAATGGACATTATAGTAGAAGTAGAATAACGGACATTATAGCTTTTAGTAGCCAGAACTAACACAACTGTTGATAGTATTTTTTTTGCTATCTTAGTATTAAAAAGCAGACTATCATACATATTTTTGTTTGTTCTCCAGAAGTATCAAGGTTGTTTTTTTTTTAAGAGAGGATATGGCCCTTTCCTTAACAGCTAAATGAATGTACTGCAGGCCTCAGCGGATGTGATCTCAAAGTAGAAAAGCCATCTTTGATGTGTACACGGAAAACAAAGACACAGACACCATAATACAGTTAAATATGGAGGCCACAACTTTATAAACAACTATTACTGGAATCAGATAAACCACCCCCAAATTACCTGGCAGAATTATTCTATAGCAGATCTTGACTGGCCCCAGTGGCCCCAGATGTACTTTAGACCTGAGGTTGAGTTCAAAGGCTTTGCCCCACCCATACTCTCAGCTCTGCCAAGGAACCCTGACTGGACCACTCCACTCCTCCATATTGGAAATAGGGCAGATGAGCAAAGCCACTAGCTGTGCCAGACACAGAGCCACATGCATTCACTATGCCATATAGTGCCCAGGATCTTTGCCCAAGCAGCTCACTGGATTTTACGGTCCTCAGTTGGTCCTTTCAAACCTACAAACTGCACTGGAACCTGTCAAGATTGTGACAATTGTAATTTAACCCCCACAAAACTAGAACTCTTGGATGCCAAGCAGAAGGGGAAAAACCCATACAGCCATTTGCCAATTTTGCCATACTGAAAAATTCCTGCAAAACCCCAAAACTATCCATCAGCCTAGTTCCTGGCATCATAAGAGATTCAGCATACTACTTTACAAATGAGAAGGGCAAGATTGAAACAGGAAACCTTCAAATGGGTATTTTATGCAAGAAGATTTACAATAGTAGATAATATGCCAAAAGTACCTCTAAATCAATGCAGAACCTTTTCCACCATATACAGCACTTCTTTGGGTAAAAGTCTTCTTCTTTAGGCACCTGTAAGCAGCCATTTAAATCCCCCAAGAGCACAGCTTGTCTTATGTCCTGGGACTTAGTGTGGGACTTTGTATTTTACGGTATCAGTATTGACAGCCAAATTAAGCTATAGTTACATTTAGCAACAGTTTAGTTAGGAAACATAGAAGCAAGAAATATAATAAACAAATTTACTTGGTTTGAATAGGTAAGAACTAAAGAGGCCTGGAGATATGATTTATGTTCCAACAGCAAAAAGTTGGGTAAAGGTATGTATCAGAGTCCATATCTACTCCTTTTCTTTTGCTTCCCTATCGCTTCTCCTCCAGATCCTGGCAAGCTGCCAAGAAAAGAACTAGTCTCTTTGTTCTCTCCATAATCTGTGCAACCATCTCTCATTCCAAGAAGTTACTCTTCTATAGTGAAACCTTTCTCTTCATTCTTTCTAAAACTCCTATCCTATGTTTATGTCTAAGTGTGTTAGTTCAGATCTAGTGGAGCATGTCAGAGCTTGTTCTACCTACCCCATCTTTCTTGGAAAGATGTCATGTACCAAAAAGTTGTAGTTAATCCCTGAAGAGATATAGCAAATTTCATATGGATAAAACTATGTAGAAAATAACATATGTTCAGACAGATCTGTTTATCACATCATTTAATATTTATTTAGCACTCTTTAAAATGCAAGTGATCTCAGGTGAGTTCCTGAAAGGCAAACATCATTAAAACTATCAAAACTGACAAAAGAAAATGCTTGTTGTGGGGTCTCAGGAAAGAAAACAAGGATGGAAATGAAAATTAAAAGGAACAGTCACAAATGTCTGCAATGAAATGCCTGCAAGATGCATGGAAACTTTTTGAAAACACCATAATAGAGGCTCAAATTATATGGATATTCCAATTTTAAAAAAAAAACTATAAAAGGACTATCAGGTGCCATGATAACCAAATAAAAGTGGTGGTTAGAGACAAAAGTAATCTTTTAAATGTAAGCAGAGTCAGGATGAGCTCTACCCTGTGGCGAGTTGTGGAAAAGAATTTCAGGGGCTGATCTTGTTTGCATTGGCACACCCACTCACCTAGCATGAGCCCACAGCAGCTCACTTTGGCTTCTTTGGGATCCCCAGTTTCTTTGTTATTGGGGCAGGAAGAATAAAGTGTTGTTATCCTGATTATGTGAATCAAGGACAATGGAACTGTTTTATGACAGAGGGACTCACCATCATCTAAGTAGCACTCACTAGACAAGGGACAAGGGTTCCAAAATCCAGTGAATTAAGAGAGGCTGGGGTCAGGTATGTGTAACTGATAGTATGGGTACCAATAGCACCTTCTTCTTTCTCTCCACTGTGGAATATCAGAGCTAATTTTGATTCTATTAGGAGTCTAGTTACAGGCTGCTGAGCTGAATTCACTTTGGGCCAATGGTGCACCAGCACTGAGGCTCCCCTACTACAAGCTGAAATCACTAAAGAACTAAAATTACTAAGAGCTGAAATTGCTGTGTGCTGGGGGGGCCTGAAGATATATTGCTGAGCAGCTGGCAGAGCAGTTCATGAGATGGCTGGAGCAGCTCACGGGATCACTGGTGGAGCAGAGCAGTTCACGGAACAGCTGGAGTGGCTCATGGGACAGCCAGTGGAGTGGAGCGGCTGGCAGAGTGGCTAGTGGTGAAGGCTGCAGCAGAACGCCACGGAAAGGTGGGGCAGTTGGCCTCAGACCACGTAAGGTGCCCCTTAACACCCCTGCACCCCCACATTACCACCCGGCCTGGGAGGTAAAACTCTGCAGACAAACTTTTGAACTCTGGGGCTGCACTGACCAGGGACAGAGGTTTTTGGGGTGTGGGACTTTGGGTGATTTTTTGGGTTGCTGGACATAAAGAGAAAAGGACATTGCCAAACTTACTTGGGGCTGGGTCTTTTGCTCATGGTTTGTGCTATAAATCCTGCTTGTGGTGTTTCCCCAACATAATGTCAGATTGTTTCCCTCCTTTATTAAAAGGATTTTGCTACACTCAGACTCCGTGCTTGCGAGCGGGGAAGTATTGCCTCTTAGAGGCCCCCGGGTATGTAATTGTCCCAGGTCAATGGGTGGGGGCTCAAGCAGGTTTTGCCTTGTGTTATTGAAACAGAACCTCTAGATACTGAACCCGGCCCTTGTTGCTGCCAGCTCAGACGGGCAGAAGGGTTACATAAAAATTAGAAGTCAAATCCTACTGAGGAAAATGGAAAAGAACATAAAATCTGGCAAGTCAAGTATAATAAGGTAGCCCAACAAAGAATATGAACAGTAACTAGCAAAAGACAGAAACTAATAGCAATTTTTTAAAGTACATCAGAAGCAGGAAGCCTGGCAACCAATCAGTGGGGCCACTGGATGGTGGAGGTGTTAAAGAAGCATTTGAAGGACGATAAGGTTGTTGCAGAGAAGCTAAATGAATTCTTTGCATCAATCTTCACTGCAGAGGATGTGAGGGAAATTTCAACACCTAAGCTATTCTTTTTAGGTGACAAAACTGAGGAACAGTCCCACATTCAGTTGTCAATAGAGAAGATTTTGGAACAAATTGATCAATTAAAAAATAATAAGTCACCAGAACCAGATGGTATTCACCCAAGAGTTCTGAAGAAATTCAAATATGAAATTGCAGAACTACTAATTGTGCCATGTAACCTATTGCTTAAATCAGCCTCTGTACTAGATGACTGGAGGATAGCTAGTGTAACACCAATTTTTTTAAAAGGCTGCAGAGCCGATCCTCACAATTGCAGGTTGGTAAGCCTAACTTCAGTACCAGGCAAATTATCTGAAACTACAGTAAAGACCAAAATTATCAGACACATAGATGAACATGATGTTAGGGAAGAGCCAACACTACTTTTGTAATGGGCAATTATTCCACACTAATCTATTTGAATTATTTGAGGGGGTCAATAAACACATGGACAAGTGTGATCCAGTAGATATAGGAGTACCTGATTTCAGAAGGCCTTTGACAAGGTCCTTCACCAAAGGCTCTTCAGCAAAGTAAACAGTCATGGGATATAAGAGGGAAGTTCTGCTCATGGCGCAGTAACTGGTTAAAGACAGGAAACAAAGTGTAGGAATAAATGACCAGTTTTCACAGTGGAGAAAGGTAAATAGCAGGATGTATACTGGCATCAGTGCTGTTCAACAGATTCATAAAGTATCTGGACGAAGGGGTAAACAGTGAGCTAGCAAAGTTAGTAGCGACACAAAATGACCCAAGATAGTTGACAGCTGACTGCAAAGAGTTACATAGGGATCTCACAAAACTGGGTGACTGAGCAACAAAATCGCAGATGAAATTCAATGTTGATAAATGCAAAGTAATGCACACTGGAAAACATAATCCCAACTATACATATACAATGATGGGGTCTACATTAGTGTATACCCCTGAAGAAAGATCTTGTAGTCATTGTGGATAGCTCTCTGAAAACATCTGCTCAATGTGCAGCAGCTGTCAGAAAAGCTAACAAAACGTTAGGAACCATTAGAAAAGAGAGATAATAAAACAGAAAATATCATTATCTCACTACATAAATCCACGATACTCCCACAAGCAAAATACTGCATACAGTTCTGGTCACCCAATATCAAAAAAAGATATTTTATATTTACAAAAAGTATAGAGAAGATCAGTAAAAAGGATCAGGGATATGGAACAGTTTCCACAGGAGGAGAGATTAAAAAGACTGGGACTGTTCATTTTAGAAAACAGACAACTAAGGGAGTACACAATAGAGATCTATAAAATTATGAAAGGTGTGAAGTGAATAAGGAAGCAATAAGGATAACAATCCCTGCAAATAATATTCCTTTCTATCTTCTGTATGCAAGATAACCATGTAATCACTGAATTGTAGAAATGTAGGACTAGAAGGGACCTCAAAAAGTCATCAAGTCCAGTCCTCTGCACGGAGGCAGGACCACGTAAAACTAGACCATCCTTGGCAGGTGTTTGTCCAACCTATTCTTGAAAACCTCCAGTGATGGGGATGCCAGAACTTAACTATCCCTATAGTTAAAGAGTTTTTTTCTAATATTTAACCTAAATCTCCCTTACTGCAGATTGGACATGGAGACCATCTGATCACCATCCTCTTTATAACAGCCCTTAACATATTTAAAGATTATTATCAGGTCCCCCTTCAGACTTCTTTTCTCAAGACTAAACGTGCTCAGTCTTTTATTTTTGAAACTTATCATATCTTAGTCCCAAAACAGCTACAGCAGAAATAGAAAGAGTTCGAAGAGAGGTGACAACAATGATTAGAGGTATGGAAAAACTTTCATATGAAGAGAGCATGAAAAGATAGAGAAAGTTTATTTTAAAAAGGAAACATGGTAGAGGCATACAAATAATGAATGGCATAGAAAAAATAAAGCAGATGCTCTTATTTACCCTCTCTCGTAATACAGGAAAAAAAGAGACCATCTATGAAATTGAAAGGCAACATATGTAAAAGCTGATAAAAAGGAATACTGCTTTACACAATATGTAACCAACCCATGCAACTCAATGCCACAAGACATAACTGAAACCAAGAGCTTAATTTGATTCTAAAAAGGACTAGACATTTATATGGCTAATGAGAGCATCCACAATTACATTAGCTAGTGTAACACACACACAAAAAAAAACAAGAAAAAAAAACACAAAAGGATTCAAGCCTTACTGCTTCAGGGCATAAGTCAAAAACTAACAGATGGAGGTTATAAATTAGGAAGAAATTTCCCTTACTGGAAGGTTATTCCACAGTTATGTGGTTTCTCAAAAATCTAGTACGGGTACTGTCAGATGCAACATATTGGACTATGCAGACCTCTGATCTAACCTGGAAGAGCAGTTCCTATGGACTGTCTTATTGTGCATGCTCATAGACACATAGACTTTAAGGTCAAAAGGGACCATTATGATCATCTAGTCTGACCTCCTGCACAACGCAGGCCACAGAATCTCACCCACCCACTCCTGTAACAAACCCCTAACCTATGTCTGAGTTACTGAAGTCCACATATCATGGTTTAAAGACCTCAAGGTGCAGAGAATCTTCCAGCAAGTGACCTCTCAGGAAAGCTGTTTCACTGGAATTACAGATCTGTCAACTCCAAGAGTAACATCCAATAAACAGTTTTATTGCTGTCTGGCATGCTAATCTGGGGTTCACTCCTGGGTGATGTCAGGGTTACCACAAACTTCAGTGTCTTCAGGGCAAAATACAAAACCCAGTTCTTCAATCTAGACTTCCCATTTTCGCATTTATTAAAAAGGCCAGTTCCTCTAGACTGGAGTAAGGAGAGATATAAGTACATCTTTATGTGTCAAAAAAGGATATATGAAAGAGAGCAAGAGAAGAACACTAACACCAAGTGCCATTACTATCTGAATGTAATTTAAGGAATCATAATTATCACTTGATAATCAAATTTAATGCTTCCACTAAAAGGTTCAAGTATGGATCAGTGATCAATTCTGAAGCTGAAAAAAATCTATTCAGAGATTAGGGGAAATATTGTTAAAAGTTGAAGGAATTAAAATAATTGAAATTTTGAATTCATTTATCAAAGACATCTTGCTCATTTTCCATCATCAAAGATCAAGGAAAGAGTGTTCTTACAAAGTAATATCTCATCCAGAAAAGCAATTTAAAGAACCTTGAGAGTTCAGTACTGGGCATAAAACTTTACCATCGACATTAGTTATAAGTAAGTAGGTTATGTACTGGCAAACACCAGGGGTGAAATCCTGATGCAACTGAAGTCAATAGCAAAACTGCCACTGACTTCAGTGGGGCCAGGACTTCATCCTCAAAACATAACTCTCAGACGGACTATATTATTTCCCCTTCTTTCTCTTCCCCACTCCCCTCACTTTCCACAAACTCTGTTATAGTCAGGAAAGGTCCAAATGTGGGATATTATATACTTCCCTGTATAGAGTAGGTTAGCATTCTTTGCTAAAAATTCAACTTTGTTCCCCCTAAAATACAAGTGCTGTAGAATATCAAAATGAAGAAAAAAAAATCCTTTTTAAACAAATTTTCCTGTCTCTGTTTTGGTAATTGAAGGACAAAAAAATTGATCTGAAATCACCACAAAAAATTGCTTCTTCCCTTCCACTAACAAAGGTGCTTTAATTGGTGCCACCTCACAGACAATTATAGGATGTTTCAAACCCATACTAATCCTTGGGACACTTGACACATTTATATGAATCAAGGGCATTGGTTATGTACCTTGGATCAGAGGTTGATAATATACATACTGCATAGATCTCAGACAAAAAGAATCTCATTTATGTTGTCAGGGCATACTGCTTCTGGAACAAAAACGAAGCAGTTTCTCTAGTATAGTATTCAATCTGCATAAACTCCCTGAAGTACAGTGTGTTATTGCAATGTATGCTCACAGCTGAAGCAGAGAACATGGTTCTTACCATAATGAAATAGCTGTGCAGCATATATACTTTGCAATATAAAGATAGTTTATTACATATAATTTGGAAGTTACTGTACACATCTGATTCAAAGCTGTACATTTCTCAGCACACCGGGCACTGATGGTTAGTCAAGCAACTCATATTCATAATTACTGTTTTTACTAGATCTGACAATTTATAATTACCTTTATTAAATATTTAATTAATTGTGCCAAAACTTTAACCCAATGTCTTATTTGAACTAATGCCAACC
Organism: Gopherus evgoodei; assembly: GCF_007399415.2. NCBI lineage: Eukaryota > Metazoa > Chordata > Testudines > Testudinidae > Gopherus > Gopherus evgoodei. The sequence goes on along the minus strand of NC_044323.1, from coordinate 242,347,886 downwards.
ATTACACAGAAAACTTTTTTAACAGATGTGATTACCATTGTACAGTGTATACCATAGATATGAACTTTTCTGGTCTGTTTATAAATTTAAAGGAAAAATTGAAATTTCAAATCCTACATTTCTGAAATCCTTACCAGATACCAGCATTTTAAATATTCATCAACAAAATTAGATCAGAAAATGAAGGGATTATTCTGCTAATGCCCAAAAATTAGAGAGGCTGAGCACCCACAATTTACCCTGACATCAGTGGGAAGTAGTACATACCCAAAAGCCCCATAGCCTAGTATATTAAGCATAGGGCAGGGAGTCATGAGATCCTGAGTTTTATTTCTCTGTTTTTCACTTACTAGCTTTAATAATTCTTTTGGGTTAGAATCAGAGGACTGGAATGGACTTTGAGAGGTCATCTATTCCAGTCCCCTGCATTCAAGGCAGGACTAAGTATTATCTATACCACTCCTGACAAGTGTTTGTCTAACCTGTTATTAAAAATCTCCAATGATGGAGATCCCACAACCTCCCTAGGCAGTTTATTCCAGTGCTTAACCACCTTGACAGTTATGAAGTTTTTCCTAATGTCCAACCTAAACCTCCATTGCTGCAATTTAAGCCCATTGCTGCTGCTTCTATCCTCAGAGGTTAAGAAGAACAATTCTTTCCCTCCTCCTTGTAACAACCTTTTATGTGTTTGAAAACTTTTATGTCCCCCTCAGTCTTCTCTTTTCCAGAGTAAACAACCTCAATTTTTTAAATCTTCCCTCACAGATCATGTTTTCTAGACCTTTATTCATTTTTGTTGCTCTTCTCTGGAATCTCTCCAATTTGTCCACATCTTTCCTGTAATGTGGCACCCAGAACTGGACACACTACTCCAGTTGAGGCCTAATCAGCACGTAGTAGAGGGGAAGAATTACTTCTTGTGTCTTGCTTAGAACACTCCTGCTCGTTCATCCAAGAAGGATATTTATTTTTTTTGAAATAGTGTTGCACCGTTGAGTTGTATTTAGCTTGTGATCCGCTATGACCCTGATCTCTTTGCAGAGTACTCCTTCCTAGGCAGTCATTTCCCATTTTGTATGTTTGCAACTGATCGTTCCTTCTTAAGTGGAGCATTTTGCATTTGTCATTATTGAATTTCATCCTATCCTCCAAAGTACTTGCAACCCCTCCCAGCTTTGTTGTGTCTGCAAACTTTAAAAAAGTGTACACTTTATGCCATTATACAAGTCATTGATGAAGATACTGAACAGAAATGGACCCAGAACTGATCCCTGCAGGACCCCACTCATCATGCCCTTCCAACATGTTTGTGAACCACTGATAACTACTCTCTGGGAACAGTTTTACAACCAGTTTTGCACCCACCTTATAGTAGCTCCATCTAGGTTGCATTTCCCTAGTTTGTTTCTGAGAAGGTCATGTGGGACAGTATCAAAAGCTTTACTAAAGTCAAGATATGTCACATCTATCCACAAGGCTTGTTACCCTGTCAAAGAGAGCTATCAGGTTCATTTAACATGATTTGTTCTTGACAAATCCATGCTGACTGTTACTTATCACCTTATTATCTTCTAGATGTTTGCAAATTGATTGCTTAATTATTTGTTCCATTATCTTTTCGGATACTAAAGTTAAGCTGACTGGTCTCTAATTTCCTGGGTTGTCCTTATTTCTCTTTTTACAGATGGGCACTATATTTGCCCTTTTCCAGTCTTCTGGAATTTCTCCCATCTTCCATAATTTTTCAGAGATAATTGCTAATTGCTCAGATAGCTCCTCAGTTAGTCCCTTAAGTATTCTAGGATGCATTTCATCAGGCCCTGGTGACTTGAAGACATAGGCATGCACATGGGGTGCAGGGGTGGGCAAATGGCTCCAATCTCCCGGTGCGGCAAGCTGCGGGGTCCACGCTTCCGGGCTGGCGCTCCAGCCCAGTGCAGCAAGCCGATGGCCCCTTCCCCACCTTCTCCCCTCTCCTGGAGCCATGGCACCGCGTGCTCAGCACTCTGGGGGCTGAGGCTGTGTGCTCCCGTGGGGCAGTATTTGGCTTTCCGGGGAGGCAAATACGCTCCCCGCTCATCTGGAGCCCTGCCGCCATCATGTGCACAGCACTCTGAGGGGCGGGTCTGCCTGCTCCCATGGGGCAGCGTGTCTGGCTCTGCGTAAAGCAGAACATGCTGTTAGGAGCCTCAGGGTGGGGCTGGGGGGTGGATAAGGGGTGGGGGAAGTCAGGGGAAAAGGAGCAGGGTGGGTTGGATAGAGAGTGAGATCCCGGGGGTGGGGGCAGTTAGGGGCAGGGGATCTCTGGAGGGGGCAATCATGGAGCAGGAGGGGTTGCATGGGGCATGGGAGTCCCGGGATCTGTCAGGGGGTGGGGGGTGGATAGGGGTCAGGGCAGTCAGGGGACAGGGAGCAAGGAGGGTCCTGGCGGGGCAGTTAGGGTGGGGGGTCTCTGGAGGGGGTGGTCAGGGGACAAGGGGGGTTGGATGAGTTGGGAGTTCTGGGGGGTGCTGTCAGGAGGCAGGGGTGTGGAGAGGGGTCAGGGCAGTGAGGGGACAGGTAGGGGATAGGGTCCTAGGGGGGCAGTCAGGGGAACAAGGAGCAGGGGAGTTGGGGGTTTGAGGGGGGCAGTCAGGGGGAGGGAAGTAGGAGAGAGTGGATGGGGCAGAGTGGAGGTGGGGCTAGGGCATGGCAGGGGCGGGGCTAGGGCAGGGCTCCCTGGGTGCACACCCTAATGAAATGTGCTGTGCACGCCTATGCTTGAAGAGATCTAATTTGTCTAAGTAATTTTTAACTAGTTCTATCCTCTTTTGATCCTACCTCATATTCACCGGTATTCACTACGTCAGACATCCAATAACCACCACCCTTCCTGGGGAAAACCAAAACAAAGAAGTCATTAAGCACCTCTGCCATTTCCACATTTTCTGTCATTGTTTTTCCCCCTTCATTGAGTAATGGTCCTACTCTGTCCTTGGTCTTCCTCTGCTTCTAATGTGGAATGTTTTCTTGTTACCCTCTATGACTCTAGCTAGTTTGTTCTCATTCTGTGCCTTGGACTTCCTAATTTTATCCCTACATACTTGTGTTGTTTATATTCATCTTTTGTAGTTTGACCTGGTTTCCCCTTTTTGTAGGACTCTTTTTTTATTTTTAGATCATTGAATATCTCCTGGGTAAGCCAGGGTGGTCTCTTGCCATACTTCCTATCTTTCCTATGCAGTGGGATAGTTTGCTCTTGTGCTTTTAATAATGCCAGCTGTCTTCAATTGTTTTTCCTTTTAGTCTTGTTTCCCATGGGATTTAACCTACCAATGCCCTGAGTTTGCTAAAGTCTGTCTTCTTGAAATCCATTATCTTTATTTTGCTGTTCTCCCTCCTACCATTCCTTAGAATCATGAACTCTATCATTTCATGATCACTTTCACCTAAGCTGCCTTCCACTTTCAAATTCTCAACCAGTTCTTCCCTATTAGTCAAAATCAAATCTAGAACAGCCTCTCCTCTAATAGTTTTCTCCACCTTCTGAAATAAAAAAATGTCTCCAATACATTCCAAGAACTTGTTGGATAATCTGTGCCCTGCTATGCTGTTTTGCCAACAGATGTCTGAGTAGCTGAAGTCCCCCATCATCACTAAATCCTGTGCTAACATTATTTCTACACCTCATTTCCCCCATTTTACAGATGCTGAAACTGTAGCTCAAAGATATTAAATAATAAGAAACATCAGCTAAATTCTCTTCTGCAGCTAAGCTCCGCTTGTGAGGGGAGAGAGAGGGTATCCCTAATTCTGAAGGCTTGTTTGTGCTAGCCCTGACCCAAAGTAAAGCAGCATAAAGGTTGCTCTAACTTACACAACTGATGTTTGATTCATAAAGGACCATAATGCCAGTGGAGAACTGGCATAATGGAGCACTACTCTCACCTGTCCTTTTCCATCTCCTCCTTCCCACAACCTTCTGGAATAATATAATAACTTTTAAGACATGAAATAAAGTGTTGGTGATTTCTGTAGGTTTATAAAATAGCTTACACTCCATGAGACATGTGTTCTCTTTATCCCTATTATGGGGGAAAAAAATTAGAGTAAGGCAACAGAATTTTAATTTCCTTTCAGAAATTGCATTCACATACGGTACCATTTTTTTGCTCAGTATTGACGTCTCACATCTCTCTTACAATTTTAAAAATACTGGAAGAAGCTGAAGTTGCTAGTAGGGATCCACAGGAAATATACAAAGCTTCCATGACCAGCTTTTTGAGATATAGAAAAATAAAAAACTTAATTTACAGTTAAAACATTGACACAAACATTTCCTCTTAGTGACATGTTTAATGAAAATAAGAAAGCAGCTTATTTCTGCATCACATAGTCAAAAGGATTATTTCCAATTTTTCACTTGTTATGCTTTACAGATCTTCAACACCACAATCATATTCCCTTCTCCCTGGTAAGTCTCTTCCCTCCAAGAGGTCCTACAGAGATACAAGACACATTCTAGGTTCCCTAGGACCTATGAATCCAGTCCCTGCAGAAACAAAACCAAAGGATGTTGCTGGCTGGTAGCCCTGTATTATAACAGTAATTTACTAAAGTTGGCATATGATGCTACTCATTTGTTATGTCAATATTTATTACAATACTTATATTTCTGTAATCAACTACTGTAGAAAACAGAAGTGTATTTAAAATGTATAAATATGTAGCAAGTTATTTATGTATATCTATACACTGTGCAGCATATAGTCTGTCTCTCTATACATACACACAAAGTATTTTACTTAATAGTTAAGCTAAATAATTTCGGTAGGGTGACCTGATATATTAGGAAAGGTTTAAAGTGCCACATAACTACAAATGTAAGTATGCCCTTATCGTTGACCTTACATTGCACTTAGTATCTTGTACTTCACTAATGCTGTCTCTACCACTACAGGCAATTTATTCTACCTCACATTCATCAAGTTCTCATAAATCAGCATTAGACCGCTTTTTACTGAGTTGCTGATTTTCAGCCGACACAGACAGCAGCAGCATTTGGATTCAAAGTCTAATATTGGCACACGTATTGATTTTAATTAGTCTAATTAGTTCATTACACTAGAACTCAAACAGACCATTTATTACATTCCAGACTAATGGCATATGATCAAGGATTTAATATGATAATGAGGCAGATCAATTATCACTCATAAAGGAAGTCATTAACAAGTGTAAACACTGTCAAGCCGAATATCATTACAAATTATGAAGTCATAGCGAGGTCATTTGCATAAGCATACTAATTTTATTTCATGATCTACCATCTATTTAATATTCAGACTCCTTTTTATAAAGCTCTCTTTTGCCATGAGGCTGTTGATTCTTAGCTCTAACTCCAATCAGTCTGTCTGTAACCTAGTTGTTCATTACATATTCCTTAAATTCCACAGGCAATTAGAGAGATCAAGGGTAGACTGGAAGCTTCAAGTAGCCCAGACAATATCTATTGACCATCTCTGAAGATATTATGGAATTCTGGGTGGAGGAAATGAGTTTTCCAGTGAACTAAAATGGGTCCAAAGCTTTCATTTAGAAAAGAGAGAGAAATTTCTATTTCAAGTGCTTCCTGTCTTCCCAAGTCTAAAGATTGCCTAAAACAATAGCTCCAAGAAAAGCATGTACTGCCCCTATTCATCTAAATTGTATGTTTACCCAGAAACCTAATGATGACAAATCAAACATTAAGTAGTTCCATAAATCCTATTAATGTCCACAAATAATGTTATTCCATAACCCACAATTGTCAGTCATGCCTTCCCAGGTGCAAAATTCTCTGACCTATGTCCAAAGGATCCCATCTTCAACAGCAATTGATAGCACACAGCAGAACCTCCCATGAGTACTCAGCAGCTTGCAGGACTGAACCTCAAATGCACAAATCTACAGAATCTCCCCACAACCTCAGAACAACTTCAACAATGCAGTTGCATGTTCTTCTGATTGAAATTCCAAAGCAATTTTAAACTGAAGAGCTGGGTAAAATAAACTAGATTTAAGAGCAAATTAAGCTACACAGGGCAAATTCTACTGATTATATTACTTTTTTAAAATATTTAATTCACTGGAATCTGTTGTGAATGTTCTTACTGTGTTGTACCCAAGTATCACAGAAACTAATGGCCTTTCAACAGAACTAAAGCAGACTACATAAAAACTTGACTATAAGTCAGTTTCTTTCTAAAAGCACAGAAGTTTAAGGAGCTATTTGGGTCACTGAGTACCTCTAATACCCATTGGAGAAGCTATGCTTCCACAGGTAACCTGGCTACCCCTCCTTCAGCTCTTACTTCCCTGAAGAATTCCTAGTTCACCAGATTCCCAGGCACTGCAGGGTTTTAAAATCTCCAAAGCAGCAAAAGCTAAGGGGGGGCAACAATGTACTGTAGGACCCTGGGGACCTGAACAGCTCCCCAGGGCACTGGGAGCCCAGGGTTGACCCTGACTCTGTTTAGCTCCATTAAGTTTTAGGTCAGTAGAAAGCTAACTGGTATATAGCTAAGTCAGTTAAGTGCTTCAGCACTTTAAGTTTTATGTGCTTACATGCCTCAGTACTTGAAGTTTTGTGCGCTTACGTACTTAACTGGCTTAGCTTTAAGCTGTTTTTTTTCTCCCTAATAAATGAAAATGTTATGGATCTGAACAGCATGAGTGCCACCCCTTACATCCAGTTTCATATTAAATATTTAGCTTACTATGTCTCCCTTGGTTTTATTCTCCCTTCTTTTGCTTCCTTAGTGCCACTTTTTCTTCTCATATATCTTGTGCATCTTTCCTCATTTTAATCTTCCTTCTTTTCCTACTCTCTCACTTAACATCTCCTTTCTACTTCCTATCTCTGCATTGTTTTCTCTCTCACATATCTTTTCATCCCAACAACCTCTCCCTTCTCCCTAAGCCTCTTTACCCCATCATTCCTCCCTTTACATTTCTTTTCTGAAGTTTCCCCTCAATCTTTCTTTCTTCTCACTCACCAAGTGACCATGGTTACCCTCACTTGCAGTGGTTCAGGAAAGAGCATGAAATTCACACCTAAAGAAGTCATGTTAATTTGTGAACATTTACCAGTGTTTGAAGTACAAAAATATGTGTATCAACTACTTGGTATCTTTTCCCACGAATTCCAATGATTTTTCACAGACTCTTGGAATTATAATCTATACACAAGGAACCAAAATGAGACCACCAGTTCAAGTCACATTGACACTGAACACACATCAAAAAAATCATTTTTATCCCGGACAAGTGTGATGCTGTATGATTGAAATATGACCATTTATATTCTGCATATTACTACTGTTGGACAATTGCAACAACACTTGTACAAAGCATATCATGTAAGGTGTCAATGGAAAAGTTATGATTTCCTAAAGATGATTATCCTATTTAAATCCATGTATCATCACTGTATCTGAAGTTATTGATATTGGCTATACATCTGTATCCTAAATGCGTTTGTTCCTGGGATAACACCCTCCAGGTAAAATCCACATTGAAGCCAGACAGCTTTGTGTTGATAGCATATCAAAGGCAATTAACTTTCACAATGGGCCACAGAAGAAACTCATTCCACCCAGATGGTTCTCTCTGCAGATGCCTTAGGCCTTATTTATGCTGGCAAGTTACTGCACAGTAAAGCAGCTTTCTATGGTGTAACTCCTAAGGTGTACAAACTTCCACACCACTTAGTGCACAGAAACTCCTCAGTTGCAGCATTGCAAAAAAACCACCTCAACGAGAGTCATAAGTCTTACAGCACAGAGGGTCCAGCATTGTATTGGCAGTGTAAACACATTACAGCACAGAAAACAATCAATTGGCCTCCGAAAGTGTCCCATAATCCCTCAACTGGCCGCTCTGCTCATTGTTTTGAACTCAGCTGCCCTGGAGACATACGCCCCTCCCCTTTCAAAGTTCTGTTTCTGACAGCCGTTGCGTGCTGTGCTGATCTGGACTTCTTGTCCATATTGTGCTTGATAGGGGACTTGATATGTCTAGCTTAACATTTATACGCTCTTCTTCCAGACATCACAAAGCTCTGTTTGCAGTTTCTACTTATAATATAAGGCCCTAAAACAGATTTTTATTTGAAAATGTAAATATTAACATTGATCTTAAAATTCCATTTATATACCCCAAAAAAGCGTAAACTCACAGTAAAGTCTCATTGTAAACTTTCTTTTTTCTTCTAGTTTTTCTGCTTCTGATTTCATTCTTCTTAATTCCTAAAATCAAGGAGTAAATTCATGTTTACCAAGGACATGCTGCATCAAGTTAATAAATACTAGTATTGAATTGGAAAATGATAACTCTCACCCTACACATGGTGTCTTCTTGTCAATTAATGGTCACATTGGCAGTGGGCAGACAAAATTTGCTCCATTATTACCCTGCCGAATATGTTCTGTGGATAAATAGAGGTTTCCATTTCTAGTATTGTCAGTCTGCAACCTTTCATGAGCACTAAAAGTCACTTAAATGAAAACTATAGGGGATTACACAAAATGGGTATAGGGAATCTTCCAGGAGAATTAGATGACTAAAAAAAGAATAAATCATTACTTAAGTATGCATTTTTTCTAAGAAAAGAAATCTAAGATTACCTAATTACAGCATTACATTTATTTTCAAATCAGTTGAATAGTGGACAGATTATTTTCACAAGTCCCATCTACATCTTTGCTAGTTTAGAGGGAGAAAGTGTGTCTGTGTCCACAGTCCAACTTTGTGAAACTCATGTTGTATTTCTGCCTCCATTTTGAGTGTGACTTTGATTATGTGCTTCACTGTATACTGTAACAGTTATGGTAGATTGCATCATCCCACTTGTGTTGGGGAGCGGGAGAGCCTGGTGCTTGAGTGTCTGTCTCTGAATGACAAGGATGTTAAGGGGTTAGCAACAATTCTAATGCCTTATCCTGCTGAGATAATAAGAGTTACCAGCAGGGTCATTAACTTTTAAAAGACCCTCTATGAGGAATCCCATTTGAAGGCACAATTCCACCCCTAGGCTAGAGCATGGAAAATCTCAGTATAAGGGCAAGCCAACACTTAAAATGCTGCAGCAGTGGAGCTGTAGCCCTTCGGTGAACACACTACTATACTGATGAGAGAGCTTCTCCTTCCGGGGTAGTTAATCCATCTCTGCGAGAGGTGATGGCTATGTCGACAGGAGAAGTCCTCCCCTTGACATAGCACTGTCTACATCAAAGGGTAGGTCAGTATAATTGTATTGTTCAGAGGTAGTTATTTCAATGTAGGTTTATACCATAGATCTGGCCTAAGGGAAACAAGAAAAGGTGTCCAAACCTGCTTTTAAAAGGACATGCTTTATAAGCAAAGAAGAGTCACCATCCTCAGATTGAGAAGACAGAGCAGGAAGAGAAGTGGCGGAAGGGGCATGGACCCCCTGAAGGACACTGCCTGAGGCCCAAAAGGCTCTCAGGACTGGTGACTCTCTAACTCTCTAGTGCTTTTTATCAGTAAAGTGCGTGTGTTGAAGAGGTTCCATTGCAAAGCCTGTGTGTTTGCACACACAAGTGGATACAGAGAGTTAAACTGTAAGCCAAGTTCCCATGAGGGTGGAGCTCAGGGAAGTCAACATGTGTAAGTCACTTGGGAAACTTGGGGGCTCAGCACTGGTTTGGGGGCTCGGGCAGCTGGGTCATGAGGGTCCACATCCCAAGAAAGGATACAGAGCATCTGCATCCTCAGAGTGTGCCTGCAAGGTCAGACTTAGGGTTTGTCTATAGGCCCCGCAGTGCAGACTATGGAGGGGAGAGTTGCAGCATGTGCTGAAGTTTGCGCTGTATCTGCCCCATGTAGACCCTGTTAGTGAAAACTAAAGGATATCTAGTTCACATTAATGTAGTCCACAGGACTATGTTAACACAAACTAAGTACCTTTTAGTTCATGTTAGCATTGTCTACACAGGGCAGTTACAGCACAATACTTAAGTGCATGCCGCAACTCATACTCGCTTAGTCTGCCCTGTGGCACCATGTACACAAGCCTCTAGAGACAGTGTCCAGACTCTGCTCATACCCTAGAGCTGGGATCAGCAACCTCGGGCACGCAGCTCACCAGGGTAAGCACCCTGGCGGGCCGGGCCGATTTGTTTACCTGTTGCATAAACAGGTTCAGCTGATCATGGCTTCTACTGGCCGCAGTTTGCCACTCTAGGCCAATAGGGGGTGCGGGGAGCGGTGGCTAGCATATCCCTTGGCCCACACCATTTCCCGCAGCTGCCATTGACCTGGAGCAGCGAACTGCAGCCAGTGGGAGCCACGATCAGCTGAACCTGTGGACGCACCAGGTAAACAACCCAGCCTGGCCTGCTAGGGTGCTTACGCTGGCGAGCCATGTGCTAAAGGTTGTCCAATCCCTGCCCTAGGGTGATCAGATGTCCCGATTTTATAGGGACAGTCCCAATTTTGGGGGCTTTTTCTTGTATAGGTACCTATTACCCCCCAACCCCGTCTCGATTTTTCACACTTGCTATCTGGTCATACCCAGAAAACTTTGAAACATGCAGGATCCAAAACACAGATCCAACAGAGAAGCCTGATGACTGTTCACCAGGAGGAACTCAGACAGAGCTATACCAACATCTATCAAATTTCTTTGGGGCTAATAATTTCAAATATAGAAAGTAACCAATCAGTGAACTACATTTTTATTAGTAGACTGAACTTCCAATTAATATGTCTATTGATTGAAATTACATGGAATTTCAAATGCTAATGTTCTTTCTTTAAAGCGATATTGTAAAAAAAAATCCAAGACATGGTATGTTATCCTAACATTGTCTGCCTGAACAAAATCAGCTTTTCTTCAAAGAGTTCGCAAAATAGAAGGCCAAGGTCAGTCCGATCACTTGCTGTTTCAGCAAATTGCTAAGAAGCTTCAAATTCTTGGGAGATTTCATTCTATTGCCTATGAAGGAAACAAAGTAAGAATTCCAGCTTTTAAAGAAATACCTTTTAGATGGTCTGATACTTGCTTTCAACAAAGTAGGGCAGGGTCCACGACTCATAACGGATGGCCAAAGGCAATCGTTTCTGATTCCTCTGACCTCTCAAATGCTCTGTGGACAGGAAGTATAAATCTAATGATTAAGTCATGGGCTGATAAACTAGACACTAGAAGACTACATTTTACAGGAAATTAAAAACACAACATATTAAGATTAATCTCAGGAGAAACAGATCATAGTTTGGATATATCTTCCTTTATACCTGTAAAATATGAAGAAGAGAAAATTACCGATATTTTATAACAAATGATAATGGCAAAAGATAAAATATAAAATTTCAAATACTAATTTTAATTATAATGAACTCTTCAGTTAAATTGAAATATCTGTAATAGCAAGTGAGCAGTTTTAGACCTCTCTTACAAGGCCAATCTTTTTTTTATGGATCCAAATAATTACATAATGTAATATATTACCCTTATTTAATTTTATTAAAAAGGAACTTATTGAACATAAATGGCTCAGCAGATTCTGTGATTTAACTTCTTTATTTCTAATTAATCATCATTATGAATGCCCCATAATTTTTAAAATTAACAGGTGAAAAACCAAATCCACGGGAAAATATATTCTGACTTTACATTAGGTAATGTCATATTGTATGTTCTGGACTATAAATAATGCAAAGATAAATTACAGAATAGGTGATAAATAATATTTCTCATGTTATCCACATCTAACATACATATGATTAAATAAGTAATTGTTTAAATATATTATTTATAAAACTATAACAAAAGTATGCAAATGCCAGAAATATCATGCAGTTTGTTTTATTGATTTTTCAAATGCAACATTATTAAAAGTGTTAATTGTAGGCCTGGCTTGGGATGAGTAATTAAATGTGGGTGAGTCCTCATTTCTTGGGAGACAAGATTCGGGAGGTAAATGGATCAGAAGAGTGGAAACAGAATGTATGTATTACCTTAAAATAAGGAAAACACCTAGGGAACCATTTACAATGGACAATATAACAATGGATAACAAAAGTCTGGAATGTAAAATGGAGCAAAGAGTAAGTCAAGCAGAGACAGTGCATGGATAATGCTGTTAAAGGATTGGTTTCTACAAAGTGACCAACCCAAACCCAAAGCATGTTATGCAAAGTACAGTAAATGCAATACAATGTGTAAATGCATATAAAGGAAGAGGTTTGCTGTGTAACTTTAGTTGACTGATATGCCCCACCCGCACCCCTATGCTTGAGTCTGATCAGCCCAGCATAGCTTTGCTGTATGACAAATAAAGGAACCTTAGAGTCAAAGTGAGTTTTTGGGGAACCAAGCTGAAGAGGTCTCAGGGAACCTTAACATTAATACAACAGGGAATATTGCATGCCAACTTTTTAATTCAGCATAAAACATACAGAGAATAGTAACTAAGCTGCTGATTAACCTACAGTGCATAAAACAAACAGTTTTATACAGATATGTCAAAGCCCCCCCCCCCCAGCTTTCTAGTCTGTTTTCTGTCTCCTCCATATCTCCTGTTGTGTCTACAGTTTTTGCCTGGCTATCATGATAGGTGAGGCCAGTGGCTAAAACACTCTAGATCTCTCTTTCCCAGTCATTTCATCTGCCCTGTCGCAACACTCTACTCCTCCAGTGAGACACCCAGTGTGCATTGGGTAAAACTCAGAACAGGGTGGGATGAGTGCCTAGCAGGGAAAGGTTTCAGTGGTAGCCGTGTTAGTCTGTATCAGCAAAAAAAATGAGGAGTCCTTGTGGCACCTTAGAGACCAAAAAATTTATTTGGACATAAGTTTTCATGGCTAGAACCCACTTCATCAGATGTATGAAGTAAAAAATACAGGATCAGGTATAAACACATGAAAGGATGGGCGTGCTTTACCAAGTGTTAGGTCAGTCTAAGGAGATAAATTAATCAACAGCAAGATACCAAGGGAGGAGAAATAACTTTTGAAGTGGTAAGAGAGTGACCCATTACAGACAGTTGACAAGAAGGTGTGAGTCACAGTAGGGAGAAATCAGTATTGGGGAAATTAAGTTTAGGTTTTGTAATGACCCAACTACTCCCAGTCTTTATTCAGGCCTAATCTGATGGTATCTAGCTTGCAAATTAATTCCAGTTCTGCAGCTTCACATTGGAGTCTGGTTTTGAAGTTTTTTTGTTGAAGAATTGCTACTTTGAGGTCTGTTACTGAGTGACCAGAGAGACTGAGGTGTTCTCCTACTAGTTTTTGAATGTTATGATTCCTGATGTCAGATTTGTGTCCATTTATTCTTTTGCGTAGAGACTGTCCAGTTTGGCCAATGTACATGGCAGAGGGGCATTGCTGGCACATGATGGCATATATCACATCAGTAGATGTGCAGGTGAACGAGCCCCGGATGGTGTGGCTAATGTGGTTAGGTCCTATGATGGTGTCCCTTGAATAGATATGTGGACAGAGTTGGCACCGGGGTTTGTAGCATGGTTTGGTTCCTGAGTTAGTGTTTTTGTTGTGTGATGTGTAGTAGCTGGTGAATATTTGCTTCAGGTTGGGGGGCCTATCTGTAAGCGAGGATTGGCCTTTTTCCCAAGAGCTGTGAGAGTGAGGGATCATCCTTAGGTTGTAGATCCTTGATGATGCGCTGGAGACGTTTTAGTTGGGGGCTGTAGGTGATGGCTAGTGGCGTTCAGTTACTTTCTTTGTTGGGCCTGTCTCATAACGGGTGACTTCTTTTTACCCTTCTGGCTCTGTCAATCTGTTTCTTCACTTCACCAGGTGGGTACTGCAGTTTTAAGAACACTTGATAGAGATTCTGTAGCTGTTTGTCTCTAAGTGATCAGAAATGCAGTTGTATCTTAGAGTTTGGCTATAAATAATGGATCATGTGATGTGGTCTGGATGAAAGCTAGAGGCATGTAGGTAAGTATAGGGATCAATAGGTTTCTGGTATAGGGTGGCTTTTATGTGACCAGCGCTTATTAGCACTGTAGTGTCTAGGAAGTGGACCTCTTGTGTGGACTGGTCCAGGCTGAGGTTGATCGTAGGGTGAAATGGTTGAAATCTTGGTGGAATTCCTCAAGGGCCTCCTTCCCACCGGTCCAGATGATGAAGATGCCATCAGTGCAGCGCAAGTAGAGTAGGGGCATAAGGTGACGAGAGCTGAGGAAGCCTTGTTCTAAGTCAGCCATAAAAATGTTGGCATATTGAGAGGCCATGCAGGTACTCATAGCAGTCCTGCTGATTTGAAGATATAAATTGTCCCCAAATCTGAAATTGTTGTGGGTGAGGACAAAGTCACAAAGTTCAGCCACCAGGTTTGCCGTGATGGTATCGGGGATGCTATTCCTGATGGCTTGTAGTCCATTGGCCTCCTATATAACACTGGCTGGCAATGTGGCAATCGTTCCGATACCAATCCCAGTCCCGAGAGATAAAAAGTGGTCGAGAGAGACCAAAATCAGGAATCTAGCACTAAAAGTTGTCTAACACTAACTGTAACTAAAACTAGCTTAAAAAAAAAAGAAGACGACGATAGGCTCTATATACAGAAAGGAGTGAGGGAAGCTCTTGAGTTAGCAAGCCTGTATTGTTCTGATAACCATCACTGGCAGTAAGAAGGAACTGAGGTGGCTATCCTCTTACACAAACGTGCAGTGGCATGTAGTGACAGAAGGCACTTGAGTCACCCTGACAGGTACCGCAGATGAAAAAATCTCCAACATCAGTGCACGGGGCTCATGGCATCTACAGTGGAATGGATGTGTGCAATCACTCAAAGAAGAATATAAGACTTCTTCCAGGGTCTGATAAAAACATTAAATAGTGACATCCAAGGATCGTAAAAGCAGCAAAGAATCCTGTGGCACCTTATAGACTAACAGACGTTTTGGAGCATGAGCTTTCGTGGGTGAATACCCACTTCCTCAGATGCATTCAGATGTATTCACCCACGAAAGCTCATGCTCCAAAATGTCTGTTAGTCTATAAGGTGCCACAGGATTCTTTGCTGCTTTTACAGATCCAGACTAACACGGCTACCCTCTGATACTTGACACCAAGGATCGTAGTAGCATCACATTGGGATTTCCAGTTCACCTCATTATCCATGCTGACTGGCAGGTCTTTTTCAGTCACTGCTTCTCGGGATAGAGTCCCCCATACTGTAAGTATGGCTTACATTGCTAGATGTAGAAAGCAAGTGAGGTATACATAATAAAAATTACAATTGTTTTTAGTGGCCTCATCCCACTCTTCACCTCCTACCTGCAAGTTAATTACTAAAGTGGATTTGTCTTAACACTCCAAAGCATCTTTTAATGTCTTGACGTATACCACTGACTCCACCAAAGTAGAGAAAGAAGATTAATTAGAAGCTGTCAAAGCACTACTTAGGAAACTAGAACAGCATGACATGCTTCCCAAATAGCATATATCATACCAGTTCCACAACAGTGATATAAATAGAGTTATGGACCTTGGGGGGCACCAGGGCAGCTAACAAAACCAAATGCACACTGAAAACAGATCTTCCAACGTCAGAGGCAGAATTAGAGAGTACAGAGATTTCTGAAAGGATGCATCAAATCCCAGAACACAACATCAGAGTCAGGTGAAGGAGTATGAACATACAGTCCTGTTTCTTTTCTTTTCCAGGTCACCTCCCAAACAGCACAGAGGAAGCCAGCAGTGGACAGGGTCAGGAGGAGCTGGATTGAACAGGCCTATAAACATGTTAGGGCTGACCTACTGGTTCTCTTTTACTCCAGGCAATATTTTGTTCTCCACCTCCAGGTCTCCATGAGCTGAAATGGCCAAATGGTCTTTGCAGGTGTTTCACACCATCAGTGTACAATCACCAGCTTCCTCTAGGAGATTTATATCAGTCAAGTTTTGCTCCCTACTGATGTCATCACCTGCTGAAGTAATTTTCTTGTGTTCTCCTACACAAAGAACGACTTAAGATACAGGCAGCTGAGGAAAAACTTAGCCTGGGGAGTAGAAATGTTACAAATATTTTGTTCATGTTTGTTTGAAAGGAAAATTACAACTTCCAATTTGTTTGATGGCTTGAAACCTAAAATGTAAGCAAAAAAGTTTAAAAATAGTCAGAGTTTTTTACTGGCATCTTCCCCATCAAATCAAACTCAGTGTTTGGTAACTGGAAAGTATGAACAGAAGTTGCTTGTTGTGTTTACAACAAGGGCATTTATTATTGCTTCTATTATACTTTTCCTCTTTCAACACATTGTTCTCTCTCTCTCTCTCTGTCTTTAAATTAACATTGCAAGCAGCCTGTTCAACATCAGAACCTCTCTGACCTTCTTAGCTTACCACAGAGATCTTATCCAAACAGACCAAAAAAAAAAGGATTCCCTACTTCAGAATTTTTCACTTGAGATCTTCCCGTCCTTCATCCTCTTTAATAAACTTTTTCAAATAATCACCATTTTCCCACCACTACTTAGAGCAGGGCAATAGTTGTCAAAATAACCCTGCAAATTGCACGTACAAAGAACAACAAAATGCACACATCCATCCATATTTACGGATGAACAGAAAGGGTCAGTTTGACCAATTTAGCCTTCATCAAAGTACAGACAATGGATTTTGAACTAGATTCTAACTCCTAACTGGAGAGTATAAGCACTTCGGAAATGTGTTTTTATAATAATTGCAATTATCTTTACTGCAGTATTGAAAGGTCTGTAATTCATCTACCACAAAGGAGGATTATTTCAACAAAAGAATTGCCATCTTGAAAGAAAGTAAGAAGAAAAACTTTTGCTGCCACCATGGACTTAAAATACCTCAAATAAGAGGGTGCAAAATGAAGACTAAAATGAATAAATTCTATCTTCTGAGGCAGGCTTAGAACTCTCATTAGTAAAATTCAGTCTTCTTACCATGGCTATTATGCAATTCAGTGAAGATTCTATTTGAGAGATTAATCAGGTCTAGACAAATTATGTGAATCTATCCTCTTCAGGTGTTTTATTCATCCTAACACATTCAAACCCTACATTTTATTGGAGAGGGTTTCACTTAAAATGTATCCAGAGCAGCATAACAACTCTGACACTTCAGTCCATGACTGGATACTGGAGACAAGGGCTAGTCCACATAAGACTCTCCATCCACATACTTTGCAAGGAAATTAGCCTCAAGTAAAGGGCTTTAAAATTACACTAGACATTGACCTTTATAACCCTTTTCACTTTTATATTCTGTGCACTGTCTCATACTTATGTTTACATTCCCTTTCAGGTTGCAGAACTACATTCAAGCAACTGCATGCTAAGAGAGGCAGGCGAGAAAACAGTGGAGATCTGATTTTAGAAGTGCACCTAATATGAAAATGTTCCACAGACCTTAAATTAATTTCCCTAAATAACCAATCCCGGTAAAAGTACCCCATCAGTCTTTACTGATCACAAATCAAATCCTAAATAGTTAATAGTCCCCAGTATTCCACACATACTTCAGCTCCAGCTGGTGTTGTATCCAATGTTGTTAAACATGTTTACTTTTTGTTTCTCTTCATGGTACTATTATACGTAGATATGGTTTACGTAGGGTGGTATAGTACCATAAATGCTCTGTTTTTTTGTAAGGATGGGAAGGCCAGTCCTGAAATGGGTGTTATATTTTAATAATTCTTTTTATACTCTCATTACAGCTTTTGGAAACTATTTGATTTCCTTTAAAATAAAAATCTAATAAAAATGTTTTTGTGCCCTCTTATTGGGTTTAGTTCTTTTACCAAAGACAAAGTTATTAAGGAAGAAATTAATTTTCTACAATTACTATTTATAAGATCTATCTATGTGCCTGATATTAACAATAGCCCTAATTTGAAGCATTTTCTCCATTGACGGCTACTTTTTTAAAACAATTTTGGATAAAATGTGAAAAAATAAAGCCTCTTTCACTTAAACGTCTACATCATTAAAAGGCACTGGATTTATGGAACCAGATCTCTTAGGAGGCAATATGGAGTCTCTCTCTTCTAAGTCACTTGTTCAAATCTGCATTGGCCCAGGTTGGTAATGACACAAAATAGTAATTTTCTGATGGCTGTTCAGAAAGGCATGTAAAATGAGATAGTGAAATTAGAACTACTTCTAAAAGGCAACTATTTACATTGCAATTGGTGGCCACAGCACAAAGGCGAACTACTTGAATGGGAACCATAGACCAAATTAATTTTCTATACACCTATTGGTGGTCCCTACAGAATAGCAAGAAAGCTCTCACAGCTGCTGTTATACTGAACACCTGTATGTATACCTCATAGGTGGCAATCTGACATTTTTCACAAGTGCTAAGATGCACTTAATGTTTCAATATTGGTTAACTGCATTTGATGTTAAATTATATAAAAGACGACAAATACTGCAAAACAGCAAGGACTGGCAGCCCTTCCAGTTCAAGCAAAATACTTCAGTTTGTAATTTCAAAGAAAATTGCTCTAAGATTCAGTATAACATGATGCAGTTAGTTTTCAATATTTTAAATTTGTTTTTAAGTTAACTGAAAAGAAGTTTTATTTCTGAATGTCTTTTAGCTATTAATCCAATTAATTACAACTGTTAATTGGATTCCAAAATCTAATGCACAAATTTCCCCACATTAAAATAAATAAACTTCTTTCTTTCACCACCTTCCTCTTCCTTTTCTCTCCAGAGGGGTATGTTACAGAAGTCCCACAAGTGCTTGCAGGATCTTCCAATTTTTTTTTAAACAAAATCTGAGAAATATTCATGCTCATAAAAATATTTCTGAAAAGCCATAAAATGATTTGCCCTCGGCCCCCAATCTCTAAACTAACTAGCAGAAATACTGAAATTACCAAATCAGATTAACCCATTGTCCATATAGTCAAGTATTCTCTTTCTGAAAATGACTGATACTGGATGTTTTAAAAGAAGGTGGAAGAGATCCTGCAATAAGTATGTATGGAATAATTTGGCCAAAGTTTCTTGCTACTCCTCAACTACCTACTGCAGCCGGGCTGGCCATACCATGAGGTGAACTGAGGTGGCCACCTCAGGTGCCAGACTGTGAGTCGGTGCCACTAGGACCCAGAGTGTAGAAAATTGTGTCTGCTGCTGGTGCATATGTATTCTCTCTGCTCTAGATGCACAGAGATGGAATGCTGTGCTGGAGAAAGGAGGGCACAAGAGATAACAGGCAGGCAGGAGAAAAGGTGAGAGGGAATAACAGAAAGCAGCAGGAGCTGCATGGAGAGAGAGGAGGAGGAGCTTCTTATGTAACTCTCTAGCACCCCTAGGAGCCTGGACTGATTAACACCAGCTTCTCGGGGAGCTTCCTGTTTCCTGATGCTCCCCTGAACCCACTTGAGAAGAACAGGCAGTCAACTGAAGTAGTAGGAGCCAGTTAGGCATTTAAGACGCTGATATCTTCCCTCACTCAGGCCATGCTACCAGCCTGCTTATTTGTCCCCTTCAACTGAGTATTGAGGGCCACTATAGCTGGCACAGAACAGCAGTCGTGAGTGAAAGAAGAAAACGTCCCTCTCGGGCAGCATTCAGAAAAAGAAAGCAAGCAAAGGAAGCTTTTCTATCTAAGCAGGAAGGAGTGCTCCTGAGATACATAGATACCAACATTCACGGTGAGTCTTCCAGCCCCAGTGAGGATGTGAGTGGTGAGCAGATTCCTGATCTTCCAGTTAGTCAGAGTTCAGGTGGCCTGGCAGCTACTGCAGCATTCATATCTCCAGCTCAAATGGATGTAACCATGCACATTCCTGAAGAAAAGTGTAGATCAGAGAAGAGTATGGTGGAGGTGCAAGAAACAGCTGCTGCTGAGTTTAGTTCCTTAAGTCTAGATGATCCAAGATTGTGGACCCACTTGAGCAGTAGCCTGAGGGACTTCCTTATACTGCATGGGTCACAGCAAATCAAAAACTTCATGTTCCCCAAAGACAATGAAAATAGAAGTTTCCATCCAACACATTACTGGCATGAAATGCCCAATGATGACAAAGTAGAGAGGCCACGACTTATGTACTCAAAAACCCAGAATGCTGCATACTCTTTTTGTTACCAATTCTTCCAGTCTAATGTTCCAGCCAGATTGGGTTCTACAGGAACAAAGGATGGGAAAAATCTGAGTAGAAATCTGGCATGCCACAAGAAAGCAACAAATCACCAGAGAGCATTCCATAGGTGGAAAGAGCTTGAGATGAGACTAAGGTTAAAGGCCAACATAGATGATCAGCATAAAGGGAAGATTGCATCAGAGGGTACATCTTCACTACCGGCCGCATCGGCAGGTAGCAATCCATTTTTCGGGGATCAATATATCGATCCCCAAACGCACTCCTGTCGACTCCGGAACTCCACCAATGTGAACGGCGGTAGTGGAGTCAACAGGGGGAGCACCAGATGTCGATCCTGCACCATGAGGATGGTAGGTTACTCGCTCTAAGATACTTCGACTTCAGCTACGTTATTCACGTAGCTGAACTTGCGTATCTTAGATCGATCCCCTCCCCTAGTGTAGACCAGGCCAGAGTCTCTTTACTGGCAAAGTGTTCTGAAAAGGGTCATTGCCATTGTGAGAATGCTTGCTACCCAAAACCTAGCACTGCGTGGCACTTCAGATCAGCTGTATATGCCAAACAATGGAAACTTCCTTAAAATTGTGGAGCTGATGGCTGAGTTTGACGCTGTACTCCAGGAGTATCTAAGAAGAGTCACCACCCAAGAAATGTACACACACCACTACATTGGAAAAACAATTCAAAATGAGATCATACAGTTACTGGCAACAAAAGTCAAACAGAAGATTGTGGCAGATCTGAAGTCAGCAAGGTATTACTCTGTTGTTCTGGACTGCACACCTGACATCAACCATACGGAACAAATTACTTTAATGGCGTGTTTTGTAACAACTACAGAACCTAGTGAAAATGCCCCTGCAATGGTGACTGTCAGAGAGGATTTTCTAGAATTTATTGACATTGATGATACTACAGGAGCTGGTATGAAAAATGTGCTTCTTAAAAAGCTGGAAGATACCTGAATTGCGATAGCTGACATGAGAAGTCACGATAATGGTGCCAACATGAGAGTAAAGAACAGAGGAGTGTAGACCCAGATCCGAGAGTTAAACCCCTCAAGCTTTTTTTGTCCCATGCAGTTCTCATTCATTGAACTTCGTGGTCAGTGATGCAGCACCAGCTTCTAGTGAGGCTGCTGATTTTTTTAATGTAATTCAAAGCATCTATGTATTTTTCTCTGCATTAACTCATTGATGGCAAATTTTGAAGCAACATCTGGGAACATCCTCTCTGACACTGAAACCACTGAGTGCCACACGATGGAAAAGTTGACTGGAGGCGATAAAGCCTATCGAACACCAAACTGGAAGATAGATGATGCCATAGTTGCCATTATTGAGGATAATGCTATGACAGGAACTGTTCGTGGGAGAACAGTGGCAGAGGGAAATGGAATCACCAGAAACATACATAACGTCAAATTTCTGTGTGGCTTAGTGTTGTGGCATGACATACTGTTTGAAATAAATGTTGTAAGCAAGAGACTCCAAGGTGTTGACCTTGATATATCTGGAGCAATGAAACAACTAGACAAAGCAAAGTCATACCTACAGTCTTACTGGTCAGATGAGGGATTTCAAAACGTTCTGAAGAGTGCACAGGAGTTGGCAGAGGAACTTCACACTGAAGCTATTTTCCCACCCATTCAAGAATACAAAAGTCACTGAAGAACAACACATTTTGATTATGAGACACAAGATAATCCCATAAGAGACCCCAAACAACAATTCAAAGTTGAATTCTTTAACCAGGTGATAGATTGTGCAATACAGTCAGTTGAAGAATGTTTCATGCAGCTCAAGGAACGTAGCAGTATATTTGGCATGTTGTATGATATTCCAAAACTCCTCACTCTACCTGAAGAAGACCTACACCAGCAATGCAAGGCACTAGAGACAGTGTTGACACATGATGACATGTGTGATATTGATGCGAGTGATTTAGATGATGAACTGAAAGCCCTTTCAAGATATATTTCAGCAGGATCAACTCCAAAGGCTGTTCTGGAATATATGTGCACAAATAAGATGACCACTCTCTTTCCGAATGCTTTTGTTGCTCTGCGCATACTTCTAACACTTCCTGTAACAGTTGCCAGTGGAGAATACAGCTTCTCCAAGCTGAAGTTAATAAAAATATATCTACGTTCCACAATGACACAGGAGAGTCTGGTAGGCCTTGCAACCATCTCAATAGAGCATGAGTTGGCCCAGACTGTGGACCTTCAGGAAGCAGTTCAAATCTTTGCAGCCAAGAAGGCATGGAAAGCACCACTTTGATTATTCAAACAGATAAAAATGCCAGTGTTTACTATGCAGACAAGAAAAGTTACATTTGCTGTTCAGGCGTGTGAAAGTGTTACTTAAAATTTTTGAACCAGGCATTTTAAGTTGTTAGTTCTCCTTTATTGGGGTAGGTAGCAGAGAAGTACATGAGAGAAGAAGAACAGGAAGAAGGCAGAATTGAGACCTTTCAAAGTTTTGGCCCAAGGGAGAGGGCATGAGGGCATCATTTGAGCTTCCTGCTTCAGGTGCCAAAAAATTGTGGGCTGGCTGTGTACTGCTGGGCTTCTTCCACTCTCTGATGCACCTGGTACTGGTCACAATTGGAGTGAGTATACTGAACTAGGTGTACCACTGGACAGATACAACAATTAAATTACAATGTTTTTGTTTGAGGAATATATTGCTGAATATTAATTTCTAAATGATAGAGCTGGATTTTTTTTTAAAAAATCAGACTGTTTAAAACACAAAATATTAAAAAGTTTCTCACACTTCTATTTTAGTTTCCATTCAAGGAATTCAAAATACTTTACAACATCTCTTTGGGGAGGACTCAATTTATAATTTAGAAGTCAAATTTTGGATGTCAAATCCTTGCTAGTCCTCTTTTAGTGAAATATATTTTTCATTCCTCCAGTATACAACTGATTTTGAATACTTTATGTTTTCTTAACAAAACATATCACACAAATACTATATTACAGTAAAAGGAATATGCTGACTGTTCCTCAGGATTACAGGACTTTGATATCAAGCACTTTAAAAAAATCGCTAAGTGAACTCTTTGGCAAACACAACTTTCTCCTAATTTGTTAGATATTTAATAATATGTTACTTAAAGATTGTACAAGTTATGCATCTAAGATATTTCTAAACTATATAAGATACATTATTTAAGTAAAATTTCAACCTATCAATAGAAACAAGCGACACTAATGTTACACTTGGAAATTAATCCTCCCCCAGACTGAAACAAAGTTGATTCTATTAAATGTGATAAATGAAATGGAAATTAAAATTTTAATGAGGTGCTTGTTAATCCATTTATTCACATCTAATTTAAACTTGGTTAAATTGCTACTTATTATGAATACTATAGATACGATTTCTTCTAAATCTCAAGGGCAAACAAAAGTGAGAGGACTGCTTGTCCCAAGACAGGCCCACAATATATTATCCAGGCATTTGAAATTAAGCACTAGAGCTATTTTCTGTGATACATTTCATTTAAGAAAATTAATGACATTTTAAAGTAGTTGGTGAAGTCCTTTGACATGGTAATTGTCCAGACCAGAACAATGGAAGAAATATAACGAAAAGGAGGCTGCCTACCTGCCATTTATCATTTCTGTAGTCATTGCTTCTCCAGATCCAAGACTGGAAGGATTAATTGTGTCTGTTGCAGCTCCTGAGGACTTTATCAAGTACTACCATTTCTCATAAAACTTTTTTTTTCCTTTAGTTGGTATCTGCCAGAATTTGGCAGTGGCATTTACTGACAAGCAGCAAGAACTTTTCATCCTACTGTGGTGTAGAGTACTGAGAGTGCAATAACACAATAGCTTTTTATAAATGCACAATTATGCAAAAAACTCACAATGCACAGAAATTGCAACAGCTGATAATGCTGTAACATTTTACAATTAATTCCATACAAAACACGGCATTAAAAGGAACATTAAATATCTATATGTAGGAGCAAAAATCAGGAAATGACAAAGTCAAAGCTGCAACCCCAAACCTCAGTTATGCCCCTGAGGCATATATATTACAATACCATCTTTAGTTACATGATCACAAATGATTTTTCAAATAATATGTTTTTATGCAGTTTTTCTAAAAACACCTTTATAATCTTTTCAGAACTTTGTAATATTTTATTCATCCTTGCACATTTTGCACTAATTTTATTACCTTGATGGTCCGCTATATCTTTATTGACTTAAAGCCAAATTCCTACTACTAATGAACACTGCAACTCCTACTGACTTGGACAAAAGCCAGAGTTGTTGGGCATAAGAACATATACCTCGGAAGGATAAATTATGGACTCAATTCTGCAATTCTTACTCATTTTTATTAGCATTTTCTCATGCAAGTAATCCTAAATAATAAAAGGAGTAATCTTCACCTTCTTAAATTCTGTCCATGGTACTATGGCATTTTACATGTGTCAGTTGTAATATGACCTTGGAAAAGACATGCTTGCGGTAGGGAAGGAGAGACTCCTTTCAGCTGAGAACACAGAGCAGGGTATGGCTCCGATGCTGTAACTTCATTACCTCTTCTTCTACATAGAAGATTACTATGTTTCCGCTCTCTGCATGAAACTCCCAATCTAAGACTCAAATAGGTGAACTAAAAGCAGAATTTATTAGGAATAGAGAATCAAATTTAAAGAAAACACGTACATCACTAGTCTGATACTTGGCAAAAAGCCAGCTAAATAAACACAGCTGAGTTTTAGCTAAAGTGAACCAAATAACATTTTAAAATAAGGTAATATTTCACCGTTGACAGCCTGGATCTTCCAGCTGGCGAGATATAGAACTTTTGAGCTCCCAGCAAAACAATCACACACCTCTTTCGTAGATTCCAAGGCCAGAAGGGACCACTGTGCTCATTTAGCCTGATCTCCTGTATAACACAGGCCATAGAACTTCCCAAAATAATTCCTCAAGCAGAGCTTTTAGAAAAAACACACAATCTTGTTTTAAAAATTGTTAGTGATGGAGAATCACTCACATGACTTTTGGAAAATTATTCCAATGGTAATTACTCTCACAGTTAAAGATGTATGCCCTATTTTCAGTCTGAATTTGTCTAGCTTCAGCTTCCAGCCACTGGATCATGTTATGCACTTTTCTGCTAGGTTGAAAAGCTCATTATTAAATATTTGACCCTCATGAAGATACATCATACACTGTAATCAAGCTCTCTCTTAACCTTCTCTTTGTTAAGCTAAACAGATAGAGCTCTTTGAGTCTATCAGTATAAGGCATGTTTTCTAATTCTTTAACTATTCTTCTGGCTCTTCTCTGAACCTTTTCCAATTTATTAACCCTCTCTTTCCCATTGTCAGGCAGTATCTCAGATACATACATACTACACTCTCTCCCCCCATGCAGCATCTCAGGTTCATTCTTCAGTTATAGACTATGGTCTTTTCATCTTTTAAAATCAAGAGTGGATGTCTTTCTAAAAGATCTGCTCTAGGAATTATTTTGGGGAAGTTATGTGGCCTGTATTATACAAAAGGTCAGACTAGATGATCACAATGATCCCTTCTGGCCTTGGAGTCTATGAATTTTACAGATGTTAACCTTCCCACTATAATAACTAGCATCTCTCACAAAAATATTTACACAAATGCACTAGTGTGCAATCATACCAGATATTCACCCGTAAAGGTGTGGTGCCACATATTACTCCAGGATCAGATTCAGTCCTCCTTTGCTCCAACTTTTATTACCCCAAAATATACTTTTGCACATGAGGCCCAGCTGTAAATATCTAACTTTGGAAGCCATCCTCTATGACTGTTATTGGAAAGGATCCTTTCGGAAATACTAATTAAGTCCCTTTTCTAATGTTGAGTGCCCTGATCTAGCAGACAATCATTGCTTGCTTTTACGCATGTGGATTTATGGAGCGATTAACCAATCTGTCACAGGGACTACTGGCAAAAATGCTACTCTATTTTTAAATCAGTTCTTATTCTGTGCTTCCAACTCAAGTTTCTAAATGCTACTCAGCATGAGGAAGCACTGCACAATTGGACCCTCAATTCACATCTCACTTTGTCAGAGAAACACACATATCGAATCACATTAACTGTGCATATTTTTAATATTTTAACTATGTACCTAATCTGGAAGTATAATTATTTTCTTTGCTTCATGTGACAAAGAGTGCTCACATATTTGCCTTTCTCCAGGTAATAAGTTCTTAAAATTTTGTTCAACTGTTGGTTCTGATAAGTAAAAACTGTCACAGAGAATATGTGTGTGTGTGTGTACATATGTACTATTGATTTGGAAGTCATTAAAATATTTCTAATTGGACAAATAAGTAAATTGGAAAACCCAATAGTCCATAAAGTAACAGAAAAATATATTTGTTTTTCTACACGCCAGGTATTTATTTTGTACAAACAAATATATATAATAAAACATATTAATGAAACACCACTATATATCTAGAGAGAGAGAGAGAGAGAGATTCATAGACTTTAAGGTCAGAAGGGACCATTATGATCTTCTAGTCTGACCTCCTGCACAACGTAGACCACAGAATCTCACCCATCCACTCCTGTAACAACCCCCGACCTATGTCTGAGCTACTGAGGTCCTCGACTTGTGGTTTAAATCCTCCAGCAAGTGACCCAGGCTCCACACTGCAGAGGAAGACGAAAAACCCCCAGGGTCTCTGCCAATCTGCCCTGGAGGAAAATTCCTTCCCGACCCCAAATATGGCAATCAGCTGAACCCTGAGCATGTGGGCAAGACTCACCAGCCAGACATCCATGAAAGAATTTTCTGTAGTAACTGAGATCCCACCCTACCTAGTTTACCATCACAGGCCATTGGGCATATTTACCGCTAAAAATCAAAGGCGAATTAATTGCCAAATTAGGCTATCCCATCATACCATCCCTTCTATAAATTTATCAAGCTTAGTCTTCAAAGCCAGATATGTCTTTTGCCTCCACTGCTGCCCTTAAAAGGATATTCCAGAACTTCACTCCTCTGATGGTTAGAAACTTTCATCTACTTTCAAGTCTAAACTTCCTGATGGCCAGTTTATATCCATTTGTTCTTGTGTCTACATTGGTACTAAGCTTAAATAATTCCTCTTCCTCCCTGGTATTTATCCCTTTGATATATTTATAGAGAGCAATCATATCTCCCCTCAGCCTTCTTTTGGTTAGGCTAAACAAGCCAAGCTCTTTGAATCTCCTTTCATAAGACAGGTTTTCCATTCCTTGGATCATCCTAGTAGCCCTTCTCTGTACCTGTTCCAGTTTGAATTAATCCTTCTTAAACATGGGAGATCAGAACTGCACACAGTATTCCAGATGAGGTCTCACCAGTGCCTTGTATAACAGTACTCACACCTCCTTATCTCTACTGGAAATACTTCACCTGATGCTTCCCAAGACTGCATTAGCTTTTTTCACAGCCATATCACATTGGTGGCTCATAGTCATCCTGTGATCAGCCAATACTCTGAGTCCTTCTCCTCCTCTGTTACTTCCAAGTGATGCGTCCCCAGTTTACAACAAAAAATCTTGGTATTAATCCCTAAATATATGACCTTGCATTTTTCAATATTAAATTTCATCCTATTACTAGTACTCTAGTTTACAAGGTAATCCAGATCTTCCTGTAGGATATCCCGGTCCCTCTCTGTATTGGCAATACCTCCCAGCTTTGTGTCATTTGCAAACTTTATTAGCACTTTCCCACTTTTTGTGCCAAGGTCAGTAGTAAAAAGATTAAATAAGAACGTCACTCCTCTGATGGTTAGGAACTTTCATCTATGTTGGCAGAAGGGTCTCCTTTGGGGGCTGAATATTGTTTCATGGAACTGCATGTGAGAGAGAGAAGCAGCAGAAACACAATAGAAGCAGACAGGGAAGGCAGCAAGGAAACACCACAGACAGACAGGAAAGCACCTGTAGCATGATCCTGAGAAAAAATTAAGAGTGCGTGCTTTTGCTAGAGTGCTGTCTGGAAAGAGGCTATGATCTGTGAGAAAATACACTGTTTCTTGTTGTTTGATTACTACCGTGTTCAGAGAAACAGGACTTTAGGTACATTCTTTGTTAATATACAGGATAGCATAAAAGAATAACATCAAAAAAATACCTGACTCACTCATCAATTTCTCCTTCTAAAAGAAACAACCTGCAAGAACCTGAATATTGGCTAACAACTCCGGTTAAAAGGGATAATGTTCAACAGCCATACAGAGTTAAAAACGGTTCAGTTTTCAAGGCCTGGTCTGAAAAATACTCACAGTAAACTACATGGAACTCAGTGTCCTTGCCATAAAGATGAAGATGAGACTGAATGCAGCATAGATTTCAAACACTGGCTCCAGAAAAAGACAGTGCATGAAAATATTTCAATTATATACAGACCACTAAGCCAACCTATGCAGTGAAGCTTGTAATTCCTATCACTACTACAATACCTCTGCTCTTATTTCTTTTGAATCATCTTTTCTTTCTGAAGAAAACGGCTTTAGAAACACATTTCCCCAGACCAATTTCTTCTCTTCTTATATATAATAAAACTCTCCTATCCCCTCTAGACTATTTGGTAGGTAGCAGACCTAGCACAAAAGGAAGAATTTTTGTTCTTTCCCTCTGCTCTTTTCTCCTTCATGTTTCCTTGGCAAACAATTACTTATACAAAAGTTGCATGTTTTTAAAAAGCTATACAAACATTTATAATTAATCCTCAAAGTACTGTGCTGAGGTAAATAAGTATTAATATCCTTGTCACCTGATGAAAGGAAAAAGGATAAGACATCAAGGCAAGAACCAAAGTAGCTTGGTTTAGAGTTCAAGGCCTAGCCCAAGCAAGTTATTCCATTTTTTATGTCTCAATATTTTCACCTGTAAAAGAGTCTGAATACTACTGTTTCGCACTTAAGTAGTGCTTTTTTACCTGTAGGTATAAAAATACTTGATAAAGTTGGATAACCACGAGTAAATCCATTTTACAAGCAGTAAAGCTGGCTATACAGATTTGAAGCATTTTTTTCTGAGGATAGCTTCTGGTTTATATATACTATTGTAACTCCTAAGATTACAATAATTTAAAGAAGTGAATGGAAAACATACTTTTTTTCTTTTTCATATTTTATTCACTTTGTGCATTTCACATTTCCTTTACAGGAAGTGGCAATGTTTTGCTGATGATCATTTACACTTCCTGTTTCATGAAGCAAGTCCAGACCACCACCCAGGTAGATACGCCCTGGGTTCTTGAACAGTTAGACACCTGAAATGATGAGATCACAGCCGTTATCACCTCATTGTTTCCTTTTGGTCCTCTCTCTCTCTATTTGCCTCCATCTTTTGTCTTTTGACTTATACCTACATTGCAAGATCTTTGGCTCAGGGACTGTCTTTTTGTAGTACATTTATACAGTGCCTAGTGCACGAATGAGGTGTCTAAGCCTACTGTAATTTAAATAATACATCTTACTAGATTTTGCCCTTCTGTTCCTGAAGGAAGAGGGGTCCCCTGCTGCCACTCATGAGAAAGTCTGCATCTTGGCAGGGGGTTAGACTAGATGACCCTTACAGTCCCTTCTAATACTATAATTTTATGATTCTATTATGCTATGAAAAGAGGTGTGGTCCACTGCCTCTGCCCCCCTCTCTCTGGGAAGGAAGCCCCTTGATGCTGCCCCATCTCTAGGGACAAGAGAAACCCTGACCTGCAGAAGCAGGAGTGATGATAGGCTCCCCACAGCTCCAGCAGCAGCTCCTGTGTGGTTGGCACCTGACGCTTTGCATGGGAGAAAGGGCAAGGGTTCAGGATATGGTGTGCCTAAGGCTCCAGATTTCCTTAATTCTGCTCTGTTTATGAGTGTCCCTCCCAGAAAGTAAATTTGTGGAGGAGTTTTAACCAAGAGAGAACAACTGCATTTCAACACTGAGCAAAAAAAACAAAACAAAAAAAATGTGCTATTAATGTTCAAAATAACTACTCACTCTGTCCTTTCCAAATTCAGTTAATATCATTTGAAAAGATTACAAATATTTATCATTTCAATAGTGAGAGGATAAACTATTATTTTTGCTTTTCACCTTTAATATTAAGCACATTTTTAAATGGTTCTTTATAACAGCCTTTATTGTAGGAACTGAAACTTAAATAGTAAAGCTATACATAGACTACTAAACCAGACAATATTAAAATGGCTATTTTTAACCTTTTCAGCAGCTACATTCCATTAACTGCTTAGTAATGGTAAAACAAACAGACAAACAAAAAAAAAACTCTAGTGGAAACATTGCATATTTTTTATAAAAAGACATATAACTACATAAGCCATTCCACAGTGAAATATCAGTGGATTCTGTAGCCAAGAAAGGATTCTCACTCCCTCACTCACTGAAAACCAGGCCTACCACACTTTATCTACAAAAAAGGTACCAGCTGCACAGTTTAGTGCTGTTAAATGAGTCATCCATGAGTCATCTGATAAATACAGGTATGAGCTTGCCTTGAGGCAAGGTCTCCCAGATGGAATGAACGGAAACAAAGATGACAATACCAATAGCAAAGAGATGCATTAGCTAGGAAAAATATTTTTTAAAAGGTATGCAACAAATTTTCAGTTCATATTCTGTGTTTAGAAACAAAGCTTTTGAAAGATATTTGAATGCAAACCAACAACAAACTACATAAAAGAAAGAATTTCAAACAGACATCAGTGCCATGGTGTTCACACAGATCACTAGCGAGCACTATAGCATCATGTTGTTAATTTGGTACATCACTTGAGATTATCAGCATGTGTAGGTATTTGATTCTCAGCATACTAATAAACAAATTGTGTGACATTTTGTGACAAGCTTCTATTCCCTATTAAAAAGATATGAAGGAAAAGGAGATTTTTCTTGGAATTTTTCACCTTATGACATTCAAATCTGACTAAAGCCAAGTGCAAACTGTAAACCATATCTTATGGAAAGGCTAAAATAGAACAACCATGAAGAAATACATGACTCAAACATGCCAAGGGGCAAAGAAAAGGCAGCGGAAGAGCTAATACTAGACATGCTCCATTTATAATATCAGTTCAAACATTTCAGTGAACAGAGTAACATGCAGCTCTGGAGAACAGAATTGCTACAAAAAGTCCAGAACGTGGGGGATAAGACGCTAGCCATTGACATGCTGTATTATTTTACAGAGGAAAAAGAGTGTTTTGTCTAACTTCTCAAGGATTTAGAACAGTGTTACTAAACCTTCTCCCACAAATCATTTTCCAAAACACTTCCTAATGATGTGACAAATTGTAATATCTATGCAGTTTGTAACCTTATGGTATACTGCTCTCGACAGTTGTTGGAGAGCAGAATAGCAGTCATTCTGTGGTCTAACTCCTCACTGACTCAAACAATAAGTTAACTATCTGTGTCAACATTCCCCATTGATAATGTTTCTGTGGTAAACATACTATCCCAAAAACATATGATGAACAGCAGATTGCCAGAGGTACTGTAACAACTATATTGTTTCCCAAAACATTGCTGCAAACATTTCAAAACATTTAAATAACTGTAGGGAATAGAGCTTCAGCTGTTTGCAGTCTCAAACCCAGGCCCACATGGATGCCAAGTATGACCTGTACATATTAGGCCACCACGCTGCAAATCCAGATGTGGAAACTGTAGCTGATACCCCACAAACAGAGGCTACACCTGTTGACCCACCAGTATCAACTGACTAGCAGCCAACTGCTGATTGATCACCTCCTCGCATAGGTGTCGACTCTGTGGGTGCTCCGGGGCTGGAGTACCACAGAAAAAAAATAGTAGGTGCTCAGCATCCACCAGCCACCCGACGATCAGCTGTTCGGCTGCAAGAGGGAGGCACTGGGAAAAGGGGGTGGAGCAGGGGCAGGAAGAGGTGGACTGATGGTGGGGCCTTGGGGGAAGGGGCAAGCAGGGGTGGGAAGAGGCGGTGCAAGGGTGGGGCTTTAGGGGGAGGGGTGGAGTGGAGGTGGGCCTCCGGGCAGAGTGGGGGTGGAGCACGCACCCAAAAAAAAGAAAGTCGGCACCTGTGCCTCCTCGCATAAAGCTTCTTGTTCTGACCATTCCCCTTGTTTGAGCAGCTAGTCACTAGCCTGCTTCTGACGAGACCCTTAGGACCAAGTTCCTGCCTCCTGGCTGGTTCCCACTTCTTGTTCCTATTACCTCGCCTTGTTTCTTGCTGCTTGTTCCTGTTCCCCTGTCCTAACCCTGGTTATTGACTTTTGCTTGGCTTCTGCCTCTGACTCTGGATGTAAAGTGTGATTCCTGACCATGACCTCAATTCTGCTCTGGGCTTTGACCATTAGTTCAGACTGCCCACGTATAGGGCATCATAATTTGCTCAGATCATTATTGGTCTCTTTTCGGATTTGGTGCTGAATCCCTAAACTGAGTATGTACAATACTGGGCCAGCCTGCCTCTCTAATGCCCCAGAGGCCTGTGAGTCTACAGGAATAGATTGCGGTCCTCCAGACGGAGAACCAAAGGTTGAGGGATCAAGTATGGCTTGTGCAAACAGAAAATAGCTGCTTGCAAGAACAAGTTGCAGCTCTCAGAGCAGCTATGCGTATCTACCTGTCTCCCTTTATGACATCAGCTCAGCCCAGAGTTACATCACCAGACAGATAAGATGACATTCACAGCAATTTTTGCAGATTTATTATCTAATGCAGACTCCGGTTTATGCTCCAACCCCAAGAATAAGCCACACATAAGATCAAGGTGGGGCTGGTACTTAGTATGATTACCAGGAAAGTCATAGCCTGGGCCTCTTCCTTTCTCAAGCAGGACATTGGGTGATGACCAGCTGTGATTCTTTCCTTCACGTGTTCACTATCTTTTTGACAACTTACATTAAGCTTGCACGGCAGAGATCACCTTATATAAGCTTCAGCACACCCTGGGGTCAGTTCCTTCCTATGTTGCACAGTATAGACACTTGGCGGCAGACACCACTTGGAATGATGTCATAGTCCACCAGTTTTGGCTCAGTCTCTGTGATGATTTAAAGGACAAACTGGCATGAGTAGACCCTTCTGCCAGGTTGGAGGCTTTTATGGGCCTGTGTATCAGGACAGATACCAGTCTTCATGAACAACACATGGAATGCAGAAAGACCCCATCTACAGTCCTCACTTTCCCAAGGTTCAGCCTTCAGACTTAAGGAAGCTTGGGCCCAGTTGAGCCCAGGCAAATAGACATGATGCAGCCCCACCTGTCCCCAGACAAGCAAGTGCACCGAAGCCAGGAAAACGTGTTTCTACCTGCCAAAATCTCTGCTAGCCCAATAGCAGGAAAATATTAGAGCCAGGTTCATTTGGGGTCCTGAGCCGAGGCACTCCCATCAACAGATGTCAAAGTTATGTTCAAATAGGAGGTCTTCATTTCTGACCACTGCTACAAATTCCGCTTCAATTACACATCCCAGAGGACAAGCATGCCTTTCCCATGCAATGGGCCTTAATTGACTTGGGAGCAAAATCTCCTAAAGGCTTTTATCTGCTACTCTACCTCCCACTGGTGCCCCAATACTCTTTATTTAAAAAAAGGATGGCTCTCTGAGATTTTGTGTGAACTACAGGGTGATTAACCAAATAACCCATACACAGTTTGCACCGACTGCCATTCATTCCAGAGCTTTTGGTTGGAGTATGATTAGCCCAGGTGTTCAGAAAATTGGACCTTAGGGAGCTTAAAACCTAGTTCACATCAGGGCACAGGATGAGTAGAAGACAGCCTTTAGAACTAGGTATGGGCATTTTGAATATATAGTAATGTACTTCAATCTTACTAAAGTTCCTGTCACCTTTCAGTACTTAATTAACAACATTCTTGAGATATCCTAAACCAATATGTGGTCACAGATCTAGATGATATCTTAATCTACTCCAGTGACCAAGCACAACATGATCACCATGCCCACAAGGTTCTTACAAGATTATACCACATGGGTTATACGCAAAGCTAGAGAAGTGCGCATTTAAGCAGTTGTCTATCAAATTTGGGGGGCTTATCCTATCAGCAGGAGGGCTATGGTTGGATCTTAAGAAGGTGTCTGTTGTTCAGAATGAGGAAGAGCCTCAGAGTGTGAGACACTTAGAAATTCATGGGTTTGCCAGCTTCTATAGGACAATTATCTCCAAGTTTTCAAAAATCATATCTCCTATAACAGCCTATTCATAAACCCTCAAAGTTTCACTGGCCCCCATAAGATTTTGAATGTCTAAAGATAGCCTTCACCTCAGCCCCAGTGCTGGCCCACCCTGACCCTGACCAAGTTATCCTTGGAATCGATGCCTCTGATGTAGCTATTAAGGATGGTACTCTCCCAAAGAATAGGGTTTTACCAGAAGATGCATCAATGTGCTTTTCCCCCCCTCAAACTTACTTCTGCTGAACTCATTTATGAAGTAGTCAACAAGGAAAAACTCACAATCAAGTTGGGTCTCAAGACATGGGGACTCTATATTGAGGAAGCTAAACAACACAGACTACTCTTAACAGACCACAAAAACCTGGAATATATGCAATCTGCCAAAGTGCTGAACCAGTGTCAACTATGTTCAGCCTTGTTTTTTTCAAGGTTTGATTTCACAATCACGTACCGTCCAGGCCACAAGAATGATACAGCAGATGTAGTTTCGCAGAAGGGAAGAGTACTATACAGAATCTCTGAACCCTCATGAACCACCACTCAACATACTGAAATACCAATACTGTGTCATCAGACTTCTTTACCTCACTTTAAGTAATCCTTCCTTAATGATACTTGTTATCATTCAAGGAGGGCTTCCGTGCCATCACCCTATGCCATTACCCCTGGGCTGACAATTTTTTCTATGTTAATGACCATCTATATGTCCCTGAGGGTCTACACATGCACCATGACACCCTCTAGGTGAATCACTCTGGATCATGCAAGATTTTGCATGCAATAGCTCACT
Source organism: Gopherus evgoodei (assembly GCF_007399415.2). Taxonomy (NCBI): domain Eukaryota; kingdom Metazoa; phylum Chordata; order Testudines; family Testudinidae; genus Gopherus; species Gopherus evgoodei. Next base: position 242,312,755 of record NC_044323.1, on the reverse strand, counting down.
TATTCTGGTGGTTGCAAATGTGTGACAATGTCCGATTCTATGTTAGATCCAGTGACACCTGAACTCAGACTATGACCTTTGGCCACCTGATACCATTCAAAACCCCTTCTTGACCCTGGTCACTTATAATCCTTGATTCCATAGTTGAACTACCAGAACTGGAAGGACACAACACCATAATTGCAGTTAATCAACTCACCAAAATGGCCTATTATATTCCATGATTACGCCGCTCAACTGCGGAGACTACCACATGACTCCTAATTATGCACGTTTTTTCCCTCCATCTTAACACAGATCAGGGCTTTCAATTTATATCCAGGTTTTGGAAGGAAGTTTTTCACCTCCTGGATGTCTGTTCTCATACACCCACATCCCATCACCCCTAAATAGACAGCCAATTGGAATGGTCCAATCAGGTACTTGAACAGTAACTATGCTGTTTCCTGAACTGCTGCCAAAATAACTGAGCTACTTTATTCCCATTAGCTGAATTCACTTATGATAATGCAGAACGTGCTTCCACCTGATTCAGTTCTTTCTACTCCTGTTATAGTTTTCATCCACAGTTCCATCCCTTTGTCCCCTCATCCACAATGGTTCCTGATACCTTAGATCTGGTACAGGACATTAAGAAGATCTAGGCTAACCTAATGGAGCACCTAGTGGTCACCAAAATAGCCTATAAATGACACACCAAAAATATTGCCAAAAGGCTCCATTTCAGAATGTTAGTCAAAAAGTATGGCTGTGCACTAAATATCTACAGATTGGCCAACCTACACACAAATTAGACCAATCAATATGCAGGGCCTTACACCATTCTTTGACAAATCAATCTGATAACGTTTGAATTGCAGCTCCCTTGATCCTGGAAGATCCATTTGATGTTTCATGTATCCCTCCTGAAGCCATTTTACCAATGATCCACTTCTTGGTCAGCATCCATCACCCCCACCCCTAGTTCAAGTACAGGGCCATGAGGAGTATGTAACTCAGAACATTTTGAATTTCCAAATATTCAGAAAAGCATTGTATTATTTGATTTATTGGGAAAATTATGGGCCAGTAGAATGTTCTTGGGAGCCAGCTCATCATGTTCACGCCCCTGAAAAACTACTGGGCTTCCACAAGGCTCAGCCTGAAAAACCTGACCCCAAGGCACCTGGAGACTGCCCTCAGTGGCGGATAGTGTTGAGCATCATGGGTCTCAAACCCAGGACCAGGTGGTTTCCAAGAAGAAGCCTTCGTCTTTGCATCAGCATGTTGGAAGGACAGATGTGGAAACTGCAGGTGATACCCAGAAACAGAGGCTACAGCTGCTGACTAAGTAGGATCAGCTGACTAGCAGTCAACTGCTGACTGATCTCTTCCCAGCTCAGTAGTTCTCAGACTGTGGGTTGGGACCACAAAGTAGGTTGCAACCCTGTTTTAATGGGGTTGCCAGGGATGAAGCCAAGCCCAAGCCACATTGTCCCTGGAATTTGGTTTTGTCACCCCCACCCCGACTTGGGGTGGCGATGCTCGAGCTTCAGCTTTGGACCCCCATGTGGGGCGAAGGGTCTAGGGAGGCTTCAGTCCCCTGTCCTGGGGTCAATTTGTAAGTTTTGTTCTCAAAAGGGGGGCAGGATGCAATGAAGTTTGAGAACCCCTGTCCTAGTTCAAATTTTCTTATTTCCTGCCATACCCCTTGTCTGAGTAACTAGTCATTAGGCCTGCTGCTGACTAGACCCCTCCTGCCTTCTTGCCTGGTTCATACTTCTTGTTCTAGTTACTTCACCTGATTTCTCGCTCCTTGTTCCTGCTCCCTCATCCTGACCCCAATTATTGACTCTGATTTTGACCTCTGGTTTGCTTCTAACTCTGACTCTGGCTGTGACCCTTGGCATGGCTCCAGATCACGAGCATGATGCTATTCTGGGCTTCGATCATTAGATCAGACTGCCCATGTACAGGTCCTGACAAGCACATATCTGGGCTCCTATTGGCTTTTTTTACTGAGGAGTTAACTGCACACCTTGCTGTGTCCCTCACAATGAGATACAGCTAAATATGTACATATTCTCATGCCCTTTGAAGAATTAAACCATGAACAATCCTGCATTTTTATTGTTCTACCACTGTTGTGCACTTTGAAATTAGCATGGAACTCCCAATCAAAGTAATAAAACTATGACATACAAAGCACTGAATGCTGTTCTTCACAGTTCATCTACAATGAATGGTAATAAGGTTAAACATTATTGAGCTCAGAGAAGAGCAATGAAAATGATCAGAGAGCTGGAGACAGTAACTTGTAGAGTTAGTAACAATTTATAAAACTGAAAAATGCAGTTTGGCTAAGGTGATGAATGAGAGGTGGAAAAGATATTGCAATAGTGGATAGATTTTCAGGGGTTCTAAAATTTCATAGCATCACGACTCCCTTCTGAGAACAACAATTACAAAATGACCCCAGGATGGAGGGACCGAAGCCTGAGCCAGCCCAAGACCCACTGCCTCAAGTGGGGGTCCAAAGCTAAGGCCCAAGCCTCGCTGCCCCAGGCAGAGGGGGCAGGAAAAGCCGAATCCAAGGGGCAGTGGGGCTTGGGCTTTGGCTTCAGCCCCAGACCCCAGCAAGTCTAACACTAACCCTGGCAACCTCATTAAAAGGGGGTCGCAACCCACAGTTTGAGAACTGCTGAATTAGATTAAAAGATAGACAAACATATTTACTAACCAAGGAATAAAAGAGAATTGTTCAGTAGAGCGGAAGGATGAATAACATGGGGTAATAAGGTGAACATTAAGAAAAAGGAAATTTAGGTTTAGTATCATGGAAAAGTCCTTGACAATAAGATAAATGAAGTAATATATACGCCTCCAAAGGGAAGAAGTGGAATCTCCATTGCTTGGATATTTAAAACTAGACAGAAGAAAACATTAGAAAATGTATGGCAAGGAACAGTTCTGAATTTGCAAGGAGATGGACTGGATGACCTAATGTCTTTTCCATCTGAAATTTCTATAATACTATAACTGTCTTGTGTCCTCAATCCACACATAAACAGTCCTCACTTCATCTCCAGTGTCAAATTTTTTGGATCCAAAGCATCCACTCTTTTTTGCTCCTCATTTAAAACAAACAACAAATTATGCTAAAGAATGAAAATGTCTTTCATGGCAAAATAAAAACCAAAGAAAAATAAAAGCTTTTGAGGCCCCATCTGAGCACACTCTCCTAGACCATGCAAATTTCTGGAATTACTAGGTAAACTCTATAAGGAATCTCAGCCCAGAGTTTCCTCAGCAACATTAGATACAGAAGTGCCACTGCATCAAGAAAAATGCCGTACTTGTTCAAGATAGCACTGTAGATATGGTGGAAGCAGAAAACAACCAAGCTACCAAATCTTTCAGCAACCAAAACACTGTTTTATAAAACAAAGTGGCTGATTCTGGAGATATCAAAGCAGAATTAAGATGTAATGGATTTAATTTGCAGCAAAGGAGATTTATGTTAAATATTAGGTAAAACTTTCTATCTATCTAAGTATTTAAGTTCTGGAATAGGCTTCCAAGGGAAGTTATGGAATCCTCATCATTGGAAGTTTTTAAAAAGCATCCCTGTCAGGGATGGTCTCGGTTTACTTCTTCCTGCTCCTGTGCAAGGGGCTGGACTTGATGACTCCTTGAGCCCCCTTCTAGCCCTACATTTTTATGATTCTATGAGTTTATAACTTTGCTGCAGATATTTACCAGAAAATGCAAAGAAGTAGTTTTAATAATTCAATAATTAAGCACAAGTATGAAAGAGATCTATAGATACAAAGTTTTTCCACCAAAAAGTGTTTGTCTAACACAGGGGTGGGCAAACTTTTTGACCTGAGGATGACCTCTGGGAACAGAAATTGTATGCTGGGCCAAGAATGCTCACAAAATTGGGGTTGGGGTGCAGACAGGGGTGAGGCCAGAAATGAGGAGTTCAGGGTGTGGGATGGGGAGTCGGGCTGGGGCAGGGGTTGAGGGCTCTAGCTGGGGGTATAGGCTCTGGGGTGGGGCTGGTGATGAGGAGTTTGGGGTGTAGGAGGGTTCTCTGGGCTTGGACAAAGGGGTTTGGAGGGCAGGAGGGGGATCAGGGCAGGGAGTTGGGGTGCGGGAAGGGATGCAGGTTCTGGCTAGGGGTGGAGTAGGATGGGGATGACGGTTTTGGGGTGCAGAAGGGTGCTCCGGGCTGGGCTCAAGGTGTTCGGAGCGCAGGAGTGAGATCATGTCTTGGGCAGGGGGGTGGGGGCATAAGGAGAGGTTCAGGGTGGCACTTACCTCAAGCAGCTCTCAGAAGTAGCAGCAAGTCCTATCTCCAGCCCCTACACAGATGCATGGCCATGTGGCTCTGCACGCTGCCCTGTCCGCAGGCACCAGGGATGGCTTTATGAAGGGCGGGGCCCGATTTGAATACCCAGCGGCGGTCCGGGGCTTCAGCGGCACTTCGGTGGCGGGGGGGGGGTCACTCCAGTCTTCCACGACACCGAAGGACCCCCCTGCCACCAAAATGCCACCAAAGCCCCGGATCGTACCCCCCACCCCCAAAATGCTGCCAAAGACCCGGAGTGGACCCCACCACCACCACTGGATGAGTTAAAAAAAAAATCTGGGCCCTCTTAGGCGCAGGAAATCGGCTTAAAGCGAGCCCTGGCAGGCACTGCCCCTGCAGCTCCCATTGGAGAGCTGGAGGGGGCCACTGTAGTGTGTAGAAGCCAGAGGGGTGCCATGTGGCTGCTTCCAGAAGCCGCGTAGAGCAGCCCCTGACTTTGTGGCCCGGCTAAAGCAATGCAGCTGCTTCCGGGAGCTGTGTGGAGCAGCCCCCCAACCCCACTCCCTGGCTGGGGCTTGAGGACCAGCTTAAAATGGCTGGCAGGCCAGATCCAGCCCACAGCCATAGTTTACCTACCCCTGGTCTAACATAATCAATATATTAATCCTTTTGAAATGTTATTACACACTGAACTATTAGACAATTACTTATATACTATATATTGTAGCTAGGGGAAAAAGTAGTTGTATGTTCACAGCACTCACCGTTATGGGGTTTCTTCTTTCTCTTTTAAGGCATAAAGTTCTTTATTATAACTCCATGACCCTAATCAATATTGAGGTTTGGGCGGGTCAAAAAAGGAGAGCATTGCCTGAGCAGGCCCAGGTATTACACCTTCACAGTGTAGGAGCCAGCATAACACTTAACAAGCTTGCCAGGGGAAACGGTTTTAAAGCAGAAGTTACTAAACCTTACTACAGAGTTAGCAAACACCTCTCCCCCCACCACCTCCAAAGCTGTGAGCAAATAATTAAGAGTGTGGGACTACGGACACATCTCTGCTCAAGCCCGTGAGAGACAGGTGTTAACAATTATTGAGGTATTCAGCATTTTTTTCTTTAAGCTGCAGCTCCTCAAGAATGAGAATCTCAATTTTCATTAAAATAGTAGTTTCTAGCCTTCGTGCTTGAAAACATGAACCAAGTGTAACCCAAAAGCCCCAAAACAAGAGGGCAAATAAAAAGCAAAAAATTGATTAATTTTTAAAATATCATGGTTTTTAAGCCAATCTCATAGTTTTGAGGGTCTTCATTTATGATTTTTGAATATTTGGGAATGTCACTACTGGAAACCTGTAGTACTGTACTCACCATTAGCAGCACTCAAATTCACTGCTAAAGTGCTAGCAAAGGAAGATTGTGAGCAAAAGCTGCAGAAGGGGGGAAAGTCTCTGCCAGCTCTCCACTGCTGAACCTTTCCCTGGTAGAGGGAAGACAACCTTTATAGATAGATGTAGGAGGGAGCAGGCCAACTGTTCAAATGACGGGTTCATAAGGACAAGGTTCAGGTCCCAGGTAGGAGTAGATACCAGAGGGAATATCCTTATAATGCTTTTTGGGAACTTCACAGTGGCAGGGTAGGTGAACAACGAACAATTCTTCACCAGGGAAGGAAAGACATTGATAGCTGCCAAATATACTCGTAAAAAACTGAGAGAAAAGTCCAACATCAAGGAGACAAAACATTCCAGGACAAAAGAGACTGCCAACTCCTCAGTAGGTGCTGCTAACACCAGAGTTGACACTTTACAGCATATAGCACTTTTTTTTTTACAGGGTTTCCTGCTGTTAAGGATGGTTTGGACATCCTCTGAACACAATGTCTCTAAGTTCACTGTCTATCCACAAACCACACCACCAGATGGAGGGAAGCCAGGTTGGGGTGGCTGGTCCTGCCTTCATTCTGACACAGCAGGTCTAGGAACAGTTGAAGATAAATGCATGGGTGAGAGGACAACTGCAGGATTGTGGTGAACCAGCATTGTCTCAGTCACCAGGGAGCTATCAGAATCACTGTTGCCCTGTCCAGTATAAGGTAGCAGGGGGATGGGAGCATACATCAGCAGGTCCAACCACTGCACCAGTAAGGCATCCCCTCTGGAGGTAAGGTCGTGGGTCACTCACTAGTTTTTTTTACTAGGTTGCAAAGAGGCTGGGGTGCCCCATCGACAGAAGATGTATTGCACTACCAAAGGGTGGAGCTCCCACATATGTTCCAAGTGGAAATGCCTGCTGAGTCGGTCCGCCAGGGAGTTCATTACCCTGGAATACATACTGCCAAGAGGGTAACCTGATTCTAGATGCACCATTCCAGGTCTGGATCACCTTGCTGAAGAGTGGCAAAGATCTGGCTCCCCAATTTGTTTATATAATAGAAAGTGGTCACGTGGACCAAATAAGCAGTAGGAATGTCTCGCACACTTCACGTATTGCATGAAGCTTGAGAAGACTAATATGTAGCTTGTATTCCTGAGAATCTGGGCTTACGAGTTGCCTGGCTGTCTACATGCATTCCCCATACCAGTAAGGAAGTATCTGTAATGAGAATGTTAGTAGGGAGAGTGGGAATGAAGGGAACCCTGATGCAGACTCTCTCGTTTCCCACCAGGTGAGCAACATCAGGACATTGTGGGAAAGTGAAACCTATTTATCTAGAGAGTCCTGCTTGGAGCATAGACCATCCACAGCCAGATTTAAAGGTACTCTATGTGCAGCCTTGTGAATAGGGTACATAAGTCCATGCAGCTATACGGCTAAGCAGGTCCAGGCAGGACTGTCATCTGAGGTTTGAGTCAAAGCTAGGCAATGAAGTCACTCATCATGAGAAATCTCTCTTGAGGTAAGTAAGCCCAAATCAAGTTCACATGCATTCCAGTAAATTCTATAACTGGTGGGGAGTGTAAAGTAGATTTTTCTGAATTTACCTGAAGTCACAAAACATGAAAGTGTTTGAGTGAAGCTTGTACTTTCTAATATAGCCATCCTGTGTGCAGCCAGTTGGACTGCCCTGTCTGTAGTTATACAGTGACCACTAACAGTACCTTTGTAAAACCCTGAGTGCCATCATGAGGCTGAAGGAGAGCTGTCTAAATTGAAAGTGCACTGGGCCCACTGTGAAGCACAGAAATCTCCTGTGAGCTTGGTGAATTTCTAAATTAAAATAAGCATTCTTCAAATTGAGGTCCACAAACCAGTTACCTTCACTCAGGAAGGAAATTACTGAGGCTAGGGTGGTCATCCTGAACCTTGAGCAACATATAAAGATGTTTAGTGGTCCGAGGTCCAGGAAGGGTCTCTGGATCCCTTCTTATTAGGGATGAGGAAGTATTTGGAGTAAAATCCCCTCCCCCTGTGTAGAGAGCATAAAGGTTCTATAGTTCCCTAGCTAGAATAGGGAGTCCACCTCCTGTTTCAGAATCCTCTCATGACAGCGGTCCCTGAAGAGGGACAGGGCATGGGAGTTGGAGGGGCCAACAGGAAGTCTATCATGTAGTCCCGAGTAGCTCTTCAGAAGTTACTATGCGGTTCCTTCTATAGGCACAGACTTCAGGGATGGAGTTACAGGTGCCAACTTTCCAATGTGTCCGGGGGTGCTCACTGCTCAACCTCTGGCTCTGCCACAGGCCCTGCCCCCACTCCACTCCTTCCCTCCCCCTCCCCTGAGCCTGCCATGCCCTTTCTCCTCCCACTTCTGCCCCCACTCCACCCCTTCCCTCCCCTGAGCCTGAGCCTGCCGTGCCCTTGCTCCTCCCCCTCCTGCCCCCAGAGCCTCCTGCATGTCACGAACAGCTGATCAGGAGGTATGGGGTGACAAGGGAAGGTGCAGATTGGCGGGGCTGCCGGTGGGCAGGAGGTGCTGGGAGCAGAGTGATGGGGAGCTGCTTATGTATTACTGTGGCTCTTTGGCAATGTACATTGGTAAATTCTGGCTCCTTCTCAGGCTCAGGTTGACCACACCTGATGTAGCCAGTCAATAAGATCCTTTGTCCAAAGTGGTGAGCTGCCACATTGGAAGGAAACGGGCCAGGCACCAACCAATGTGGGTGGGAGTAACAGGTGGTATGGAGCACCTCATTGAAATGCTCTTGGGCGTTCCATCAAAATGCCTTCTTAGTAAGCAGATGGAACTGGAAAGGGAAAGGAGGTGCTGAGATGTGTGCCTGCGACACCGGATCTTCTGTCACTTCCTGGAAGCCTCATACTCCTTTTTATGAAAGAAAGGCTAAGGTGTCAGGTGTATGAGGAGGTAGCCTGGAGTCTTTCCTATGAGGTTTCAAGGTATATACTCCCAAAGAACGAAGGTAGTGCAAAAGTCCTTGAGGGAGTGAAGTGACTTAGCTTCTCAGTCTTTTTGCTCAAAGGGTTGTTACCCTCAAAGGGAAGTTCTTGACCATTGCCTGAACCTCCTTGTGGAGCCCCAAGAACTGTAACTATGAAGCGCATTTCACGACCACTGAGACAGATCCAGTGGTACTGGGTGTTCTTCTGGTACTGGCTGTTCTTCTTCAACCAAGTGCTCCTGGGAGATTTCACTCTCTGGAAGGTGATCACTGTTAGAAGTGTAGTATCTCAAACTGGCCCCTGAAAGTATGGATCACATGGGTGCCAATAAGGCTCGCAATCAGGATCATAAGAGTAAGGATGGGGTCCCCATTGGCGGTACCCCATAGCTTTCTTGACCAACAATGCAGTTCATGGGGACATAGAGGCATTCGAGTGGCTCTGAAAGCCCTGTCAGGGTTGACAGCTCTTCGCTGAACCATCAGGGAAACCATTGGGAGATGCTCTCATTCAAATGAAGAATAGGAGTTATCTGACTCTTCTGATAGAGCCAATTGTACTGTGTGCCGTGTCACTATCCAACTGGGGATAGAAACTGACAGTGTTGGAGCCAGAACCAGTGAGTGACATGTCAATAGTGTCAGAACAATGCTGAGCAGTAATGAGTCCAAGAGGATCAAAGGTCTGTGTAAATTGCTAGACCCTTGAGAAGAGCATACTGAATTCCCACAGGAGGAACTTTGGCAGACATCTTGGGCTTGGTTGGATCCACCAGTGCCATCTTCAATGCAGTCATCTTCCGCTGGTCCAGTACCCCTGCAAGGTGAACAGTCTGTTTTGTCTGTGTGGTGCCAGCCAGGGCTGGTCCTGCCCTTTCAGTGGACCATGTTGGAGTGCTGGCAGTTCCCACCCACTTCTCTCCATGAGCTTCAGACTCACTCATTCAGGGGCGAAAACTCAGTTAGTGCTGAAAGGAAGAGAGAAATAGCCCTCCTCTTATAAGATTTATTCCCCTTCTTGTGAGAGTGTTTACCCTTGCCTTCCTCATACCTCTGTTTGGTGGAGTCCTTGGGCCTGATGGTGGATTCTGAGCTGGAGGATCCTGGTGCCAGAGCACAGGTGCCAGTTTCTTCCTTTTCTTTAGGGTGCTCAACCCTCACTCAGTCCCTGGCCCCACCCCCCCCCCATCCTTTCCCCCCAGGCCCCAGCGTGCCTCTTTCTGCCCATGCTGCCCCACCTCTTCCCACCCAGTTCCGCACCCTCCCCTGAGTGAGCCCTGTCTCCCCTCCAACCCCTCCCCCCAGCACCTCTTGCATGCCATAGAACATCTGATTGCAGCAGGCAAGAGGTGCTGAGAGGGAAGGAGAGGAGTTGCATCAGCAGGGCCACTGGCAGGAGGCACTAGGGGTGGGAAGCTGGCTGCCAGTTTTTTTTTTATGGCTGCTCCAGCCATGGAGCACCTATGAGTCAGTGCCTGAGTGCCAGAGGGTCGCTACCTGGAGGCTCAGGTCAATGAGATGGCGAGCAGGAGGGCCCAGGGTCTGAAAAGATATGTCTATACATCACAGGCCAGCTGACTTGGGCTGTAATACTGTATCACTGCTCAGGCTGGAGCCCAGGCTCTGGGACACTCCCACCTTGCAGGGTCACTAAGTATCTTGGAATGCTATTCCTTATCTGTACGGATATCAGTCCTGGCGATATGCATTCCTTAGCAAATTCAAATCAGTAATTCCCTCCTCCTTCTAATTCAGGTCACAGATCCCCATGAAGACAAGTTTCATTGACTATAAATTCTCCTCAGAATTTCACAGTTCAGCCTCTAGCTGACAAATATGAAGAGCAGATTCAAAATGATCCTTCTTCAGAAATGCAGTTGCCATCTCCTTGTCCTGATGAGGCTATTGTGTCCTCTACTCCGAGGACAGTAGATGACTTCAAAGCTTTTCAAAAGCTGTTAAAGAGGTTGAGTGAGACGTTAGAAATTCCTTTAGAATTTGTGTAAGATAAATGATATAAATTATTTGTATCCTACATGCTTCTACTCAAAATAATGTAGCCTTACCTATTAATGAAGATATCCTTGAGCTGACAAAAGAATTATGGGCAACACCATTTTCTGTACTGCCAACTTCCAAATGAGCAGATTGGAAGGATCAAGTTATTTTCTAGAAGAGTTCAAATATTTTTATACTTACCGGAATCCTTCATCATTAGTAATTATTCCTGTTAATGTGAAATCAAAACAGTATTCCAGATCTGCACCAAAAGAAAAGGAATCATAATAATTTAAAATAGTATGGGAAGATTTACTCCTCTGGCTCTTTTCAGGTCAGAATTCCCAGCTATCAAGTAATGATCCTTCTGAAATGAGAGAAGAGAGTTTACTTCCTTATGCTCTGAAGGACTGTTAATTGCTAAAAGTTCATTACAAACTACATTTGTTCCAGCGGAGACAGAGTATGAACAATGGCAGTTGGTATTATTATGAGGCGAGAGTCTTGAGTTTCAGCCTCAGGTCTAACTAAAGAGATTCAGGCTACACTATAGGACATACCCCTTTGAGAGTAAGGATCTGTTTAGCTACAAGATGGATGATACATTACATTAATAAAGGAGTCAAGAGCTATGTTAAAATATTTGGGTCTTTACAGCCCATATTTTAAGAACAACAATATAGACCCCATGTAACTGAGGTTCTAGGCGGGAGATCACACTGAGATGGTTCAGTCAGGGCAAACTGCAAATAATGGGGCAGATGATCCCCAAAACAGTTGATTATTTCTACTATTTAGATTCACCAATCCAGAAACCAAACAACTTCTATAATACCTTACTGGTTACCCAGAAGCCAAAAACACAGCTCCCTTAAAACAATCCAGCCTCAGGCTCCCACCCAGACTGCCAAGGCAAATATGATAAGGATTATTGAAAATCTCGTTCATCATATATGAAGTTCTACCAATCTCAAAGGATCGGACACAACCACCAGGTCAATTAATATTTCAGGTCTTACCCAAATACATGCTTACAGCCAATTCTTATTAACTAAACTAAGATTTATTAAAAAAGGAGAGAGAGACGGTACTGGTTAAAAGATCATTGTACCTACAGACATGAATAAAGTTCATAGGCCAGTTTCATGGGAGAAATGGTTAGCTTCAGAGTCACAGAAAGTTCTTTCCAGAATCAGTTCATCGGGTTATAATACAAAATAGGCAGTTTATGTCCATTATCAGGATCCTCCAGACTGGAGTTGGAGATCTCAGTCTTGCAACTCGAACTTCCCCTGATGAAGCTTAAGCAGATCTGAGATACAGGATCAGGGTCCTAGAGTTCTTTTATAGATCTCTGGCAAGCTATCGATAGCCTCTTGAAAACAAGTATTCCTTGGATGAAGAATAGTGACTTTGAAGTAAAACCTCCTATTTCCTATGTATGCGCAGGTAACTAATCGTATTCATCAGCATAAGGTAATTATTCATTAAGCAGTTGATAGACAGTTTACTACAAACTTCAAAGAGAAATATACACAATTATTACACCCAAGTTCTATTTTAATGTTAATATCCCCTTTAGATCTCTGAATTTGTAGAATATAGTAACAGACAGACCGGAACCATCTGGTTATATTTTTAGCCTTTAACAACATATAGGTAAACACAGGCCAATACAATCACTATCTTCTTCCAATTCTTTAATACAAAAAGACGGTTACTCACCTTTGTAACTGTTGTTCTTCGAGATGTGTTGCTCATATCCATTCCAGTTAGGTGTGCGCGCCGCGCGTGCATGTTCGTCAGAAGATTTTTACCCTAGCAACTCCGGTGGGCCGGCAGGTCGCCCCCTAGAGTGGCGCTGGCATGGCGCCTGATATATACCCCTGCTGGCCCGCCCTCTCCTCAGTTCCTTCTTGCCGGCTACTCCGACAGTGGGGAAGGAGGGCGGGTGTGGAATGGATATAAGCAACACATCTCAAAGAACAACAGTTACAAAGGTGAGTAACCGTCTTTTCTTCTTCGAGTGTTTGCTCATATCCATTCCAGTTAGGTGAATCCCAAGCCTTACCTAGGCGGTGGGGTCAGAGTGAGAAGTCGCGGCGTGTAGCACTGCGGAGCCGAAGGCCGCGTCATCTCTGGACTGCTGGACCAGGGCATAATGGGAAGCGAAGGTGTGAACGGAGGACCAGGTCGCCACCCTATAGATCTCCTGGATGGGCACGTGGGCGAGGAAAGCTGTCAATGACGCTTGAGCCCTGGTAGAGTGCGCAGTCACGTGACCCGGAGGAGTACGAGCCAAGTCATAACAGGCTCAGATACAAGACGTTACCCACGAGGAGATTCTTTGAGAGGAAACAGGTAACCCCTTGGCACGTTCTGCTACCGCCACAAAGAGCTGGGGGGATTTGCGGAACGGCTTGGTTCTCTCTATATAAAAGGCAAGCGCTCGACGGACGTCCAGAGAGTGAAGCTGCTGCTCCCTGCGGGACGAGTGGGGTTTTGGGAAAAAGACAGGGAGAAAGATGTCCTGGTTGACATGAAAGGCTGAGACCACCTTGGGGAGAAAGGCTGGGTGCGGTCTCAGCTGGACCTTGTCCCTGTGGAACACCGTATAGGGGGGGTCTACGGTGAGAGCCCAGAGCTTGACACCCGTCTGGCTGAGGTAATGGCCACCAGGAAGGCAGTCTTCCAGGAGAGATAGAGCAGGGAGCAAGTCGCTAATGGCTCAAACGGAGGGGACATGAGCCGGGTGAGAACTAGGTTCAGGTCCCAGGTAGGGGTAGGGCGTCGAACCTGGGGTAGAGACGCTCCAATCCTTTAAGGAATCTCATCACCATAGGGTGAAAGAATACTGAGCGGCCATCCTTCCCTGGGTGAAAGGTGGAGATGGCCGCCAGATGAACCCGAAGAGATGATATTGCCAGGCCCTGCTCCTTAAGTGACCAGATGTAGTCTAAGATAATGGCAATAGAGACCTCAGTGGGAAGGAAACTGCATTCCGCACGCCAGCAGGTGAAGCACTTCCATTTAGCTGAATAAGTCGCTCTAGTGGAAGGCTTCCTGCTGCCCAGGAGCACCTGCCGCACTGGGGTAGAGCAACGGAGTTCGGACCGGGTCAGCCACTCAGAAGCCAAGCCTTGAGGTGCAGTGATTGCAGGTCTGGGTGACGTAGCCTGCCGTGGTCCTGGGTGATCGGGTCCAGGTGAAGGGGCAGGGGGACAGGATCGGTTAGAGACAGGTCCAGCAACATGGAGTACCAATGTTGCCTGGGCCACGCTGGAGCTATCATGATCAAGCGGGCCCTGTCCTTGCGCATCTTCAGAAGGACCTTGTGGACGAGTGGGAACGGAGGGAATGCGTAGAACAGATGCGTCGTCCGTGGGATAAGGAAGGCATCTGCTACCGAACCGGGTTCCCGGCCTTGAAAGGAGCAGAACATCTGGCATTTCCTGTTCCCTCGGGAGGCAAAGAGGTCCATCCAGGGACATCCCCACCTCTGGAAGAGCGAAAGGGCAACGTCCAGGCGAAGGGACCACTCGTGGGAAAGGAAGGATCAGCTCAGATGGTCCGCCAGCGTGTTCCGAACCCCGGGAAGGAAGGATGCGATGAGGTGAATGGAGTGGGCTATGCAGAAGTCCCAGAGCCTCACCGTCTCCTGACACAGGGCAGAAGACCTCGTGCTGCCCTGCTTGTTGATATAATTCATGGTCGTTGTGTTGTCGGTGAATACCGAGACAAAGCAACCTTGAAGTTGAAGATGGAATGTTTGGCAAGCAAGGCGGACTGCCCTCAGTTCCCGTACGTTGATGTGGAGGGCTAGTTTGTGAGGTGACCACCAACCTTGTGTCCGTAGGGTTCCGAGATGGGCCCCCAAACCTAGATCTGAGGTGTCTGTTGTCAGGGACACCGAAGGCTGGGGCGGATGGAACGGCAGACCCGCACATACCATGGACTGGTCCAGCCACCACCTCAGGGAACCTAATATGTCCTGGGGAACGGTAACAACCGTGTCCAGAAGGTGCCAGGTCGGATGGTACTGACTGATGAGCCAGGACTGGAGTGGCCTCATGCGAAGCCGTGCATACCGTGTGACAAACGTGCAAGCCGCCATGTGGCCCAATAGAGTTAGGCACATGCGTATTGAGGTCAAGGGTGCTGCCTGCAGTCATTGTATGATGGCTGTCAACATCTGGAACCTTGATAGAGGAAGAACGGCTCTGGCCAGAGTCGAGTCCAGAAGGGCTCCGATAAACTCTATCCTCTGAGTGGGAATTAGTGTTGACTTTTCTATATTGAGGATGAGACCCAAGTTCTCGAAGAGACTGCTGACCATGCGGACATGGCTGAGGACTTGTGCCTCTGATGACCCCCGAATCAGCCAGTCGTTGAGGTACGGAAATACATGTATGCGGCTGCGATGGAGGTGGGCGACGACTGCAGCCATACATTTGGTGTACACCCTCGGGGCCATGGAAAGGCCGAACGGGAGGACCGAGAATTGATAGTGGCAGCAGTTGATCATGAACCGAAGGAACCGTCTGTGCGGCGGGAAGATGGTTATATGAAAGTATGCGTCTTGCATGTCGAGGGCGACATACCAGTCTCCAGGATCCAAGGATGGGGTAATGGTCCCCAAGGATACCATACGGAACTTCAACTTCACGATGTATCTGTTGAGTTCGCGCAGGTCGAGGATAGGCCTGAGGCTTCCCTTGGCTTTGGGGATCAGAAAGTAACGGGAGTAAAACCCCTTGCCTCGCTCGGCTTCTGGAACCTCCTCTACGGCTCCTTTGTCGAGGAGCGTCCGCACCTCCTGAAGGAGGAGTTGCTCGTGAGAGGGGTCCCTGAAGAGGGACGAAGGAGGGGGGCGGGAGGGAAGGAGCAAAACAAACTGCAGATGGTATCCAGCTTGTAATGTGCGTAAGACAACGGTCTCATGTCAGTCGGGACCACGCCGGGAGGAAAAATGAAAGACGGTTGGAGAAGGGAGGGAACGGATCTGGGAGGGAAACTGGTGCAGCGCCCTCGGATGCACCTTCAAAATGAAGGCTTTGGGCCAGAGGGAACCTTGGAGGAGCTCTGGTATTGCCCCCCTTGGTTGCCCGATTGTCTACGCTGGCCGTTCCTACTTCAACGTCTGGCAAAGTCCTGCCTCTGGCGAGGTTGAGGGTAGGGCCGGCGTTGCTTTTGAGGCCAGAAGGGTCTGCGCTGGGTGACTGGTGTATGCATCCCCAAGGAGTGCATAATGACCCTCTTGTCTTTAAGGCTTTGCAGCCTGGGATCAGTCTTGTCCGAAAACAGGCCCTGGCCTTCAAACGGGAGGTCCTGTATGGTGTACTGGAGTTCCGGAGGAAGGCCAGAGACCTGTAGCCAGGAAATTCAGCGCATGGTCACGCCAGAAGCCAGGGTCCTGGCGGCTGAATCTGCGGCATTGAGAGATGCTTGCAGGGAAGTTCGTGCCACTTTCTTGCCCTCATCAAGTATCGCCGCAAATTCCTGCCGTGCATCTTGTGGAAGCAACTCCTTAAATTTGTCCGCTGCCGCCCAGGTGTTGTAAGAGTAGAGGCTAAGGAGAGCCTGTTGATTGGACACCCGAATTTGGAGAGCGCCCGCAGAATAGACCTTTCGGCCAAGCAGATCCATGCGCCTCGCTTCTTTAGACTTCGGTGCCGGGGCCTGTTGGCTGTGACGCTGCCTCTTGTTCACAGATTGTACGACAAGGGAGCACGGGGGCGGGTGAACATAGAGATACTCGTACCCTTTCGAGGGCACCATGTATTTGTATTCCACGCCGCGTGCCGCGGGGGGAACTGATGCCGGTGACTGCCAGATGGTAGTAGCATTGGCCTGAATGGTCTGTATAAAGGGAAGGGCGACACAAGTGGGAGCATCTGCAGACAATATGCTCACCACTGGATTCTCAATTTCTGAGACCTCCTCGGCCTGTAAATTCATGTTTTGCACCACGTGCCGGAGGAGGTCCTGATGCGCTCTGAGGTCGAGCGGAGGAGGGCTCGTGGATGTTGTTCCAGCCACTGCCTCATCCGGGGAGGATGATGAGGAGACACCCTCCATGAATTCTACAATTCCTTCAGTGGTGGTTTAACCTGCACAATGTGTGTCAACAGATTCCTTTTCATAGTTTGAATCCCACCATGAGTCTGATATGGAATGGGGAGGAGGAGGATCATCTAGACTTCTTTCAGATACACAGTATATGGTCAACAAAAGACTAATTGGATCATATAAATGTCTTGGAGCTAAGAGTGATTTGTTTATCCACTAATAAAAGGTCTATCAATTCAGATGTTGACGGACCTTTCCATTGCAATGTATTATTTAAATTGACAAAGGGAGCAAGATGGTGATTCAAACAGAAATAAATATGAGTGATGGAAATAAATTATTACATACAAAACAATAAAATGCAAATGAAGGCCTACATTTATTAATAGTTACCTTTACTATTTAGTAAAGTAGATTCTCACCCCAGAGTTCAGCACTTGCTAGCACCAAGGAGCTTGGTTCCAGTCTTTCAAGAAGCGTCAACACTCAGCACACTAACTCCTCAATGAATGGATCCAGAGTGTCTCTCTCTCCAGCCTGCGATATACTCAACCCATATTTTGTCTTTATTCATAGATAGGGCAATCCCCTCACTGTCACATTTTTCCTTTTCACTTCCAAGTGGTTTCAAAGTTTATAGTATCAGAAGGGTAGCCATGTTAGTCTGGATCTGAAAAAGCAGCAAAGAGTCCTGTGGCACCTTATAGACTAACAGACATATTGGAGCATGAGCTTTCGTGGGTGAATAGGTGGGTCTGATGCGTTTGTTAGTCTATAAGGTGCCACAGGACTCTTTGCTGCTCTTTCAAAGTTTATAGTTTGTCTTTGATGGTTTTCCATTGGCTTTTATGGGTTGGAGCAAAGACAACTGAGTAATACCTTACATAATCAGCTAGCAAGTGAAGGATAGTAGCCTTCTCCTGCTTGAATGGGCCATCACCAACACATATTATTCTCTGGTGACTTGCTTTCATTACAAGATCATCAGAGCATAATTTTCAATATATTACATTATTCCTTACATATTACCCATACATACATATCACACTGATTATGAGTATTGATAGGTCACAAGCTTTCAGTAGAAACCTCACATGCTACATTTACAGAAAAATACTATGAAAGTGGTGTATTAGATGTAGTGAGTTTGTCAGGCCTAAGACAGCAGTTGCTTGTGAAGAACAGTGATCCTTTTGGCAGTTGGCCTCAGTGGGCCTCTGTATCATACTCAGATACAAGAGTGAAGAGTGTGGGGGAAGGGAAGCCTCTGAATTAATTAATTAAATATTCTGTTTTCTAACAAGATATAAGCTTGGTATTTGGTGTTTCAGGAAATATCAAAAATGTGGATTTATCACATCTGTATTGAAAAATATTAACTTTTTTCTGTTTATAGTAATTCTTACTTTGAGAAATCAGAGGGATTAAAAGATTTCTTATATTTTCATTTGAACCTTAAACAATGATATGAAAAAACTGATTTTTCTCCTCAAAAATGTGGAGGAGAGGGGAAGGGAATTGCGCACTAAAAAGTAATTTTAGAGAAAACATGCCAACATTTAAGCTATTTAATATTAACAGACTGGAAGCCGGAAAGGTAAGCAAGAGAGACATCTCCCTAGATGATCACTACTATTTCTTTTTAAATGCAAAATGAAAAAAGCAACAACGCAGTGATACTGATCTTCTAACATATGAATCTTGTGCCTACCTAACACAAAATGCAAAACAGCAGTTATAGAAAAGCTTTCATAATATGCAAGAAAATCACAATCAACAAAGGCACGCAGAGGCAAACATTTATTCAAACATCAAATAAACTATCCATGGAATACAACATAAAACCCAAAAGATTTGACTTAATATACCTTTTCTGTATTACCATTTGTGAAGAGTAGAACACAGAAGAACTGGGATTTTATATTGCTTTTTTAAATTACCTATTACCAATTACTGAACATTGCTATATGTGCTCCAGGAGTTATTCTGAAAATAAGTAACTACTCTGCAAAGGATCAATGATGGCTTAGGAAAGATGAGTCTGAACAAGAATAAATATTTAAATATAACTGATTGACAAGAGACTGCTGTACAGCAGAGATTCTACATACTTTAGCCAAGTACTTATTTACCTTATTCTCAAAGTGTAGCTAAAGCAGTTTACCAAAATGAGCAATATGGAAACTATGACAGATATATTAGTCATAATTGTAATCAGTACTAAAGAGCCAGAGTATACGGCTACAACTTCACTTTCCATCTTTGGTTTTATTCCATAGGAATGGACTCTGCTTCAAAATCTTTACTCCATCCTTTCACGTTTGACTGCATCAGTCCAAGTTGTCACAAGTCATAGTATTTAAAAAAACAAAAAACACTATTTAAACTATGACAAATTTAAAAACCAAAATAGCTAAACAGAAAATTTATTTTAGGTTTGAAAAACTTCATTCATCCACTTGGCCTGATGAGTCAGGGGGCCTACAATATCAGTTTTATATGCAAAAAAAAAAAAAAAATCTAGGCTTTATGGCTGCACTGAACCAAGTGTAAACTAATATACTAGGTTAACTTGAGGACTGCAGTCAGACAGGTCCCGTGCTTCTGCTATAATTCACAGCTTTACCAAGCAGCAACATATTTAAAAAAAAAAAAATCGTGTAGCCACAGCTTGGCAAAGGTATGAGCAGCAGCAGAGGCAAGTACTTGAGTTATTCAGTCAGAAGAAGAACCCAATAAGCAGATACGAAGGCACAGGTAGAGTAGCACATTGACTCTTTTCCCTCAGTAGCCAGGAGGCTCTGAAGGGTCGGGAAGGCAAGAAACAAAAAGCTTCGTCCCCTTCTCAGCAGTTAGGAGTAGAGAGATTCACATTTGTAAGATACTTAACAGCCAGAGGCAAATATGAAAGACAGAATTCACAACCGGAAACAGGATATGGTAGAAATATCAGTGTCCTCCCCATTTTGCACTTTTCACAAGGGCATTGTCCCTGGATCTTACTGTAGGAATAGGCATTTCATCCTCATTTTAATCATCAACCTCTACCTAGAGTCCTTTAGCTGGTAGATATCTGATAAATTATTTAAACCCTACTTTCAGGTCCCCTGTTTAATTTTTTTTCTATCCTAGCAATCTTAAAGTGTATTATGTTACAATGTTCCTAAAGTACTGCTAATACACTGGTTTTTTAGGGTAATGCAATGCAATGTTTTTGCAATGTACTGAACTATAAAAAGTTGTGATAGGCTATATGATTAAATATAATGTACAGAAACCTTTTGTAACACAGGCTTACAAATAGCAATATTTATGTTATTAGTAGCCAGTTAAATGACAGTGATGTCATACATAGAAGTACTGTTCACAAAAACGGCCACTAAATTACAATACAGAATGATGTACTTTCAGCTGTAAATAACAAGGCCAATCACATCATGTGATTCTTGTTTGTGAGTGAAATATTCATTTTATACATCAAAATTAAAATGTTATTTATAGGTAATATTTTCTCCATTATGAGTGTGCTTTAAATATGTTCTTCAAACCAGGAATAATCTCCTAGGGTATAGGCTGAAGATGATGTTGACACCAGTACTCCCCTTAAAGATAGGAAGTGGAAGTAGCAAAGCCACAAAAATGTATTGCCAAGTGGATAACTGTACAGACATAATTACTATTACTACTACCCTGCACTTACATAGCAACATTCATCCAAGGATCTCAAAGCATTACAAAAAGAATATTATTCCTATTTTCATACTGGAGAATTTAGGCATGGAGAGGTTAAGTAATTTGTCAAGATCATAACAGCAAGTCACCTGCAGAGTCAAGAAGAGAAAACTGACTTCATATCTGCCATAACTACTAGACCAATGTAACGTTTTCTCAGGGCATCCAGAACTGTGATCTTGTTAGTTCTCTGTCTTAGCAAAAGAGAGTTTTGCTGGTACTAAACTAATAACTCCCTGTCACCCTAGTTGGTTAGCCTGTCCGACTAACTCTTTGGGACATTAAAAGCCCTTACTTTGCTTTACAGGTAACACTTGGTGCATCCCAGTTCCTGAACCTTGTGAAAGCGCCTTCCACTGCAATATTCAGTCCCCGTCAGTGGACACTCTCAGAAATAACCAAATCTGCTGTCTCCAAAGAGACAGTACACACACCAGCCTGTTAGCTTAGCTGAGGATTCACACTTTAATATTACAGAACTGAGATGAATTTATAGTAAAACTAAGAATAAGTTTACTAAAAGTGAAAAGTGATACTAACCAAAGAGAACAGAAACAGCAAATTGTTACAGATAAAATGAAAGTATAACTTGCTTTCTAGTGACTAAAACTTAGTCAGCTACAGTCTTGTCTAAGGTGTTTTTTCACCTAAAGCCACATCTCAAAGTCACTAGCCCACATGACTGGGGATTCACCAGTCATGTATACAGAAGGCTCTGACTACTTTGTTAACTCAGTGACGGATAACCCAGAAGTTCGGTCCCCTTCTTCTTATAATCGGAAAACCTTTCAAGACTTTTCTTGTTGACTTAGCATGCAAACAAAGCTTGCTTTGTGTTGGCTTTTATCATGCTCAATTTAAACCAGGGACATAGACAGGTAAATCAACATTCCTTTGCCTAAGGAAAACCTTGTCTATCGAACCTGCTTGGTATGATTGGTTTAAACATATTCTCAGTATAGACATACAACTTTTTAATTGTTACGCATACATACATCACACAATGATTATGGTGACCAGTACGATATAAGCTTTCAACTGATATCTTATACAATATTCTTTACAGATACATACCATAAGAGCAACAAATAAGGTGTAGTGAGTTTGTCAGGCCTGATAAAAGCTGTTCTTTGTCACATTCTGAGATTCAGTTCAGACCAGTGAGAGGTTATGTCACTAATTGTTTTATAAGCTTGTGTTCTCCAAGATGCTTCTGCTACTTGTGGCTCCCTGTTCTGATTCAAGCAGTTTGAATCCAACAACCTGCTAGCAGTTATCAGAGACATACTTTTATCTTTATCAGACCTGTTAACATAAGCAAATGACCCCAACACGTCCCCACTCTCGACCTTACCAAACCTCTCTGCTCTGTAGTGTCCAGCCCACTCCTATAACATTCAGAGGAGTAATAAGATCCGTTCTCTCCTTTAAAAGGACAAACCTCACCAACTGGCCACATTAACTGGAGTTAACATTCACTTTAATTCAAATTTATTTGAATTGGCTTAGTTTAATAGTAAATCAACTTTATAAACAAAAGAAGATAGGCTTTTAAGTGAGTTCAGGTATGAGAGATGAAGTTAGAAATGTTTACAAGCAAATAAAAGTGAAAACACACGCCTAAAAGTCTAAACCTTAGTTTACTAAGGTACAGGCTTTGTTCAAGATGGCTTTTCTCACCTACAGTCTTCCAGCAAGATGGTGGCTGATCCCACCTTGGTGAGGTTCTCTTTCAGATGCCCAGAAGTGCTGTACCCTTTGTCTTCTTAGATGGAAGAGAACTTGCAGTTTTCTGCGTATTTTTTTAATACTCTCATGAACCTTTGAAATTCATTCTTATGAGGCTAACACCTCAAAGCAAAGTTTATACAAGCTGTAAGGAAGGTGACATGGATTCTCATGGTAAAGTAAGCTCCATGCTGTTTCCCACCCCTCCACTTATGTTTGCTAAAAGGCAAATTGTTTTTTCCTGAAATCTTCTCTCCCTGCTGTCTCAATGGTCCTGTTTTCTGCTTATATGTAAATTAAGGTAAACCCACATTCCTTTGTTTAGGAAAGACTTGCTCACAAACTCCCCCTGACATGCCTGGTTTAAGCACATTTTAGTTATAATTTCAACATATAGCCATAACTCTTAATACACAACACATACATACATTGAAAATTAGAAATAGTCTCACTTGTAGTTGAAACCCAATATAATTTATGGGAGCTCAATTAATTGACCCATTGTTCTCCAAGGTAGCCATTCCAAGACCACTATGTTTTTAAGGGACATGTTATCTGTGATGACTTTAACAGAGAAATCTCATTTAGCGGAAGATGAGTATGTCCAAGATTGTGTTAACACACTATCATAAAGTCATATCAGTCAGCCCCATTGTACAATCTACAGTATATAGAACACAAATCAGTCTTCAGGAAAAGAGGAAGAAATCTCTTGGATGATAATAAATTTGAATCAGTCCTCATGACATAAACCTGAGCTTTAACTTTCCCTCTTCTGAAGATTTCAATGTATAGGTTTGGTTGTTTGTTTTTTTTTGATAGATAGACAGATAGATAACTTTGGGAAGAATCATCAGAGAAAGAGGAAGATGTTCTTGTGTGGAAAATACTGTGTTTACCCTCCTGGTCTGTAACAGGAAATATTTTAATGCAGTTCTTTCCTGAAAATTCTTCCACCCAACAACCATTTAAATTATACATTAACCTAGATTTTAGAGAAGAGACTTTTGCGAATCTATAGATTCCAAGCATTTTCAGTGATATTTGAAAGGAGATGTGCTTTATAAACTCCTTAGCAGGATGACTCAGAAGGGAGGATGAGCTCTTCTTGGAAAAGGCCCTGCCTCTGAGGAGGGGATTCTTAGTATATAGAGAGAAAGTCTCTGGTGCTACAGCCATTCCCTCATTCTTCAGTGCAGTGTGCACAGACAGTCTACAAAGCCATTTTGCAGGCTCTATCTGATATTGAGGTCACTTTTCCCCTTATTACTCACCTTTCTTCTCTCCAGATCTTCCATTTTGTGGTCCTCTTAAATTACATATCAGAGGGGTAGGCATGTTAGTCTGGATCTGTAAAAAGCAACAGAGTCCTGTGGCACCTTATAGACTAACAGATGTATTGGAGCAGAAGCTTTCGCATGCATCTGATGAAGTGGGTATTCACCCACGAAAGCTTCTGCTCCAATACGTCTGCTAGTCTATAAGGTGCCACAGGACTCTTTGTTGCTTTTTAAATCACATAGTGATTCATAGATTTTAAGATTTAAGAGAGTATTGTGATAATCTAGTCTGACTTCCTACACAAGACCTGCATCAAATCCATAACTCCTGGCTGAGCTAGCGGACACCTTTTAGAGAATTCAAGTGATAGAGAATTGCCCCCTACTCTCCTACCAAATCACTACATAATAATTTGTTCCAATGGTAATATACGCTCTGTAAAATATTTGCACCTTATTTCAATTTTGAATTTGTCTAGCTTCACTTCCTGTTATTTGATCTTATGCTTTTGCTAGATTAAAGAACTCTATACTTTTAGAAATCTTCTCCCAATGTAGATATTTACAAACTATAATCAAGTCACCTCTTAACCTCCTCACTGTCAAGCTAAACCTATTGAGTTTCATTAGTGTCTCACTGTGAGGCAGGTTTTCAAACTTTCAATCATTCTTGTAGCTCTTACTATATTTGAATTTCCAAATGTAGTGCAGCAGTTTAGGATCCAAATAAGAAGTATTTTCATTGGCTTCTGATCACTTAAACCAGGGATAGCAACTTCTGGCAGGCAGCTCGCCAGGGTAAGCACCCTGGCTGGCCGGGCCAGTTTGTCTACCTGCCATGTCGGCAGGTTCGGCAGACAGCGGCTCCCACTGGCCACCATTCGCTGTCCCAGGCCAATGGGGGCAGCAGGAAGCAACGTGGGTGAAGGGTGTGCTGGCCGCGGCTTCCCGTCTCCCCCATTGGCCAGTGGAGCCATGATTGGCCAAACCTGCCAACGTGGCAGGTAAACAAGCTGGCCCAGTCCTTCAAGGTGCTTACCCTCGCGTGCCGCATGCCAGAGGTTGCCAACCCCTGACTTAGACCATATGTGCAGGATTGTAGAATCCTTAGTTTTATCTGCAATGAGAATAATACATATAAAATCAAGGCTTTAAAAGTTATCTTGAGATCCATTCCAAAATATTAATATTTACCACAGATCATAATCCTCATTTTCCTTACCCCATCAAGCTGTCTGGGCCAATTTTCTACATATTTTTAAAATTCTAATTTTTCTAAGCACTCAACAACGCACATGGTAACACAATATTTATCAAAATAAAACAGAAATTAAACTTCGAAAGAGTAGCCCCAAGCAACTGCTAAAAAACGGAAAGAGGATTTCTTAATTTTATTAGAAGTTTAGACTGAACTAGAGGCTGAAGGTTCTATAGTGTATTAGTAACCCAGTTTCCTTCAGGATATAGCTTTTGGAAACTGACCAAGACAAATTTTAACTCCTGTACAACTCAAAGACTGTTTGCCAAGCAACCATCTTTTCCTCATACAAAATCCTTTCTTAAACTAATTTCTGCCACTAAGCCTAGAAGAGGTGAATAAAATTAATACATTAGTTTACTAATTGAATCATAACTCACTGTGTCACCACATCATATAATTTATATGACCCAGTCTCGATCTATCCTATTTCCCCCTTTAGTTTGCTCTCACTATCATTCATTCAAACTTTGGATTGCAAACTCTTTAGGGTAGGATCATTGTTCCTTTTGCAAGGTTGCCACACACCTTTGATTAGTTGCCATATAATTATATTATACCATTGGTTCAAAAGCATCTGGTGGTCTGGACTTGGCTCCCAATCTGCCTACTGTCTACCTCAATATACATCCTCAGTACAGAAAGTAAACTGAAGGATATCAAAACTCCTGGAGCTTTAAAGTTTACTGTGGACCAGTTACATTTCTACTGAAAATAAGTAGTTTGCAAGGAACCTGGAGCCTACCACTGGTTTCCATTTGTTTATTCATTTAAACCTCGTAAAAAGCAATCATTGTGATTTGGTAGAGTTTTGCATTCACCTAGTACAGATATAAAGGACTACATAACTAATTACTGGTAGGCCCCTAATGGCTACCATAATGGAAATGAAAGAGAGGTTTAATATTTGTACAGTTAAGTTATCCTCTACAGAGAAAAGGTACAAGGAAATCCAGCTCATACAAAGGCATCATTTGGTACTTGACTTTTGCAGGATCAGTTGGAACATCCCTCTTTTTTCCCCAAGTGAAGAACTATTCCTGTAGTACAGATGCTAATGTTATTTCCCAAGTACTGTAACAATCAACAAAAGCTTGTATAATAAAGAGAACAGTAAAGACAAGTTCTAGGTTCTGCACACTATCCAAATTAATTAACTAGATGAAAAACAAACTTCCCTCCAAGAACCTGACTAATCATTGAGTTCAAATGTTACTAATTATTGAGGGTGGGGGGTGGAAGTACCATAAGGATAGAAAAACAAGGAATGAGATTAGTTGCTGAAGTCAGGTCAAAACCAGGGTTTAGTCGCTCATGCTATCAATAAGTTTTATTTTGAGAGCCTATCTGGCAGTCAGAAATGAAAAAGTAATATGTTAGCACATATTCTATCAATTATATGTAATAAAACTGCATAATACCAACTAGAATTAGTAATGTTTTGTTTGTTTCAATACAAATTCAGTGAGAACACAGTGTAAGGGGAGAATGTTTTTCTTTAGCCAATTTCATATGGAAACAGCAACATGTATAAATGTAATGCTATATGCAGTGCAAAAAAAAAAAAAAAAAACAAACCCACACATTCTCAACCATAATGTTGCATTTACTTAAACACAGGCCAGAAAAGACATGGTTTCCAAGAAATATGAACTCTGATTGATTGCAACATTCAAATTAATGCAGTGTGATAATATGAATAGAAAACTGGAGAAAAGAAAATATTAGCTCCATTTGTTATTGTGCACTGATTCAGCTATACAACTTTTGTGTATATATTCTGACATCTAAAAATCAAAGTCATTAAGAGGAAGGTGGTTGTGTCAAAACTAAAACACATACACTCCGATACCCAGGACTATGCCCCAACTAAAAACAAGCAAACAAAAAAAATCATTCTTCTGTTGGTTCCTCCCACCCTAGAATAGATGAAGACAGAACTGATTTACTTCTGTTGCTCCACAGCAGATCCTCAGCAGCAACTGCAGTGAACTGTCCTTATTCTGGTAAATTTCACTCTGGTGCTTCCCTTCCACAGAACGGGCAGAAAAATTAAACAAAGGTCACATCATTTCTACTTAGCAGCTGCTGCTTCATATTTCCTTACTAGTAGCAAGAGGGAGAATAATTGTCAAACTTGATCAAACTTTCATATTCACAGTATAGTAGAACCTCAGAGTTATGAACCCCCGAGTTACAAACTAATTGGTCAACCACACACACCTCATTTGGAACTGGAAATACTCAATCAAGCAGCTGCAGACACTGAGGAAAAAAAAAGGAAATACAGTACAGTACTGTGTTAAATATAAACTACAAAAAAAAAGGAGAAAGTTTAAAAAAAGATTTGATAAGGTAAGGAAACTGTTTCTGTGCTTCTTTCATTTAAATTAAGATAGTTAAAAAGCAGCATTTTGCTTCTGCAGAGTAAAGTTTCAAAGCTGTATAAATCAATGTTCAGCTGTAAACTATTGAAAGAACAGTCATAACATTTTGTTCAGAGTTGCAAACATTTCCATACCTGAAGTGTTCATAAGTCTCAGGGTCTACTGTAAGTACATTTTATTACTTACTTAAAATAGGAACACTTTGGTCAGTATGTTGGGGTCAAACCTCTAAAAAAACAGATTAAATTCATCCATGTAATAAGCTTGCAGTTACTATTTACTTAAATAGGAATTACATCTGTTTAATCCAGGGTTGAATGTGGTCAAGTAGGGTCCAGGACAGGAGGATAATGTTTCTTGCTGAAAATAAAGAATGGATAAATTATAGCAGCTGCTGACCTATCCATTTATAATCTCATTTAATCTCTAGGAACCCTCAACATAAATATCTTATACTATTTTATGTTTCTCCTCATCTTTTGACCTTGCCACTAGCTATTAATAAAAAATTGACTCTAGCCTCCCTAAATCAGACCCATTCTATCATTTTCTGAAACACACAGCTTCCTCAGTCCATGTTCTTTCTCTCCAGAATCCATATTTGCTATCCCTGTCCCTCACAATCCAGCTGTGGACATTTTAGCCCTATCTTTTGTTTGCCAACTGGTCAATGTTCAAAGCTACAAACTCATAAATCCTCCCTGACTATCCACACTGCTTTGTAAATTAATCGTTTCTGTGATCTCAAATCCCATTTGTAATTGTCTGGAGAGTGGCAAGTGATTTCTAAGGTATGCAAATAAAATGTGTGTCAAGTCAACTCTATGTCTATAAAAACAGTCTCCAGGGTATAAAAGCCTATTTCTTTTGGAAATTATAATAGAAGGTACTGGATAGCAGTTAGTCTCTCTAAGCTGTTCATGCTGCCTAGCATTTGGTCAAAAATATTTAAAAAATGGTTAATAACCTTCCATAACTGCTCTTCGAGATGTGTTGCACCTGTCCATTCCACTCTAGGTGAGTGTGTGTGCCCTGAGCACAGCTGCTGAAAATTTTTCCCTCAGTGGTACCAATTGGGGCAGCTTGAGCGCTTTCTGGTGCGCCGCACTCATAGCACCGGTATAAAGCTCCCAGCTGACCCCACACCTCACTTCTGGAAACTCCAATGTTGCGGGCAGGAGGGTGGGTTATGATGCACCATATTGTGAAGAAAAACAGTTATGGAAGGTTAGTTACCTTTTTTTTTTGTCTTTGAGTGATTACACACATGCACTCTAAGTAACTTCCCAACAGTTGAACAAGGGTGAGGGATAGCTCAGTGGTTTGAGTATTAGCCTGCTAAACCCAAGATTGTGAGTTCAATCCTTAAGGGGGCCACTTAAGAATCTTAGGCAAAGTCAGCAGTTGGTCCTGCTAGTGAAGGCAGGGGGCTGGACTCAATGACCCTCCCAGTTCTAGGAGACAGATATAACTCCATTATTATATTATAATAGGTGGAGGGATTGGAGTTCATGGTCACACTGATTGCAGGACAGCTAACCAAATTTCCAATCACCTCTGGACTGCTGAGTGATGGAATAGTGGGAGGAGAATGTGTGCACTGATGATCAGGTTGCTGCTTTACAAATATTCTGAATCTGCACTAGGTATGCTGCTGAAGAATCTTGCAAGTTTGTGGAATGAGCAGTCAGGACAGCTGAAGTGATCCAGGACAAAACTGTTTGTGAAGAGATTGGGAGACTTCATCCTGCCTGCTACCATTCCAAACAAGTCAGATGGACTTTCAGAATGGTTTAGTCCTTTCTATGTAGAAAACTAGGGCTCATCTAATTCCCAGTGTTTCTTCCTATTTGCATGTGGCTTCGGGTAAAAGAGAGGAAGGTAGATTGCTTGATTGCTATGAAATTGCAAAACCACTTTGGGGAGGAAAGTGGGGTGAGGATGTAACTGCACCTTATTTTTAAAGGGGTGTATAGAGGCTCTAGATGTGAGGTCAGGGAGCTCCAAGACCCTTCTGACCCAAATGATGGCCACATAAGCCTTGGCTACACTACAGAGTTTTGTCAATGCAAGTTATGCTGACATACAACCACCACTATAATTAAACGGCTGCTGCATGTCCACACTATGCTCAGTGGAGACTGGTACACCAGCAGTGGAAGGGGACACCCCGACATCTGCCCCAGCCTCATTTTCTGGCTCTGCACAGCAAAGCCCTCTCTCTCCGCCCCAGCAGCACTTCGTCCTGCCTGCCTGCCGCTGTGGTCCTAGTGCTGGGGAGAAGAGGATTCTGCATTAATGTTTTGATTCTGTGATTCCCTCCAAGTTCTCCCACAGCCTCTTTTCCCCACAGACCAAGAGACCCATCACCTCCCCTGTAGTCCAGGCAGGAGTTCATTTGCTGCCAAGAGCCGGCATGCTCGGCTGGTTAGTAGCTATGTGAGTTCTCCATGCTGAGCAGTTTCAAAATTTGAAAGGAGAGCTTTGAGAGGAGAGCGGCATGTGCCTGTGGCTGGATGCAAAGCAGCAGAGTTCAAAACAGTGAGCAGAGCAGTCATGGTGGGCATTGTCGGATACTTCCTGCAGGCCAGTTACTGTGACTTAACAAATGCAGCATTTACACCGATGCTGTGTCAATCTAACTTTGCCATAAAAAACTCTAAGCCTCTCATCAAGTCAGCAAAGCAGGAGAGTTTTGTCAATGAAAGGAGCATCGTAGTGTATACACCTCCACTGGTTTTGTCGACAAAAGCTACTTTTTGCCGACACAACTGTGTAGTGTAGACTTGGCCTAAGAAAACTGCTTTTCAGGACAGGTACAATAAGAAGCACATTTGCCAATGGTTTAAATGGAGGCCCATGAGCTTTAATAAGACCAAGTTCAAGTGCCAGGGAGGAACTGGCTTTCCTACTTGAGGGCAAAGCTTTCTAGGCCCTTCAGGAATTGGACAGACAGGTTATGTGGAAAAAAGGACCGGTTAGCCAACCAGGAATGGAAGGCTGATATTGCCGCAAGGTGAACCCTGATAGAGGAGATAGCTAAGCCTTGCAGCTTCAATTGCAATAGATACTTGAGAATTTCTTGTAAGGATGACCGCGTGGGCAAGACCCTGCATTGGCATGCCCAGACAGAAAACCACTTCCATTGTGAAAGGTAAGTAGCCCCCGTGGAGGCTTCCTATTACATAGTAGGACATGACAACCTACTCCAAGCAAGCCTGCTCTCTGGGATTTAGTCATGAAGCTTC
The DNA here is from genome assembly GCF_007399415.2 of Gopherus evgoodei. NCBI lineage: Eukaryota > Metazoa > Chordata > Testudines > Testudinidae > Gopherus > Gopherus evgoodei. Next base: position 242,282,422 of record NC_044323.1, on the reverse strand, counting down.
CAGGCTGTTAGGGAAGGGAGCTCAGGTTCACATGGAGCAGTGAATCTTGATCCTTAGAGATCAGGTCTGGGTGTAATAGAAGTGGGATTGGGGTCACTACTGAGAAGCCTAGCAGAGTGGCGAACCAGTGTGATAGGGCCATGCTAGGGCTATCAGAATGACCCAGTCTTGGTCCCACTTGGTTTTTAACAGTACTCCATGCAAGAGCGGGATGGGAGGGTGTCATAAACAGATAAGTAAGAGTTCATAGAACAAAAGTGCTTCATATCTCTTTTGCCTGGAAAGGGTTAACAAGAACAGTGTGCCGGGCTGTCACCTGACCAGAGGACCAATCAGAGAACAGGATACTTTCAAATCTTGAGGGAGGGAAGTTTTGTGTGTGCTGTTAGGTTTTGGTTGTTGTTCACTTTGGGGGCTCAGAGGGATCAGATATGCAACCAGGTTTCTCTCCAATCTCTCCGATACAGGCTCTTATAAATTCAGAATAGTGAGTACTAGGTAGATAAAGCGAGTTAGGCTTATGGTTGTTTTCTTTATTTGCAAATGTGTATTTGGTTGGAAGGAATTCAAATGTGTATTTTGCTGAAAGGATTTTAATTTGCTCCTTGTATACTTAGGCTGGGAGGGTATTCCCAGTGTCTATAGCTGAAAGACCCTGTACCTATTCCATCTTAAATTTACAAAGATAATTTTTAACTTTGTTCTTTCTTTAATTAAAAGCTTTTCTTGTTTAAGAACGTGATTGTTTTTTTTTTTATTCTGGTGAGACCCCAGAGGACTGGGTCTCGATTCACCAGGGACTTGGTGGGGAGAAAGGAGGGAAGGGGGAGAGAGAGGTTAATTTTCTCTCTGTGTTAGGATTACTTTCTCTCTTAAGGAGAGTCTGGGAGGGAGAGAGAGGAGGAGGAGGAGGGGAGGTAAATTTTCCTCTCTGTTTTAAGATTCAAGGAGTTTGAATCACACAGTGATCTTCCAGGGTAACCCAGGGAGGGGAAACCTGGGAGAGGCATTGGTGAGGGAAAGGGTTTACTTTCCTTGTGTTAAGATCCAGAGGGTCTCGGTCTTGGTGGTCCCCGGGCAAGGTTTTGGGGGGACCAGAGTGTACCAGGCACTGTAATTCCTGGTTGGTGGCAGCGCTACAGGTTCTAAGCTGGTAATTGAGCTTAGAGGAATTCATGCTGGTACCCCATCTTTTGGACACTAAGGTTCAGAGTGGGGAATTATACCATGACAGAGGGAAAGCATAGTACAGGTGTTTTGTCCATGGTAGCAGAAAGGCATCCATGATAGACCCCAGACTGTGGCCATGTGGGGAGCAGAATTGATGATACTTTCTATTGTACTGAATTGCAAATTGGTCTGTGGAGAATCCGTCACTTCTTGAAAACACCCCTCACCACATCTGGGGGACCACTCCTGGTAATTTGAAAAAGACCTGCTGAGGCAAACTGCCAGCTCATTTTGTGCCTGCAACTAGAGCCACTGTTGAGTGAGGGCATATAAAAGGAACACCTGTACAAACGGTGAGAGGATCCAACCACCCACTGAGGGAGACAAGGACCCTATGGAGATACTGTGAGTGTAGTGTTCAGATGGGGGTAGTTTGGGGAGTACACTGAGGCCAGCCATGTCTGGAGGGCCCTGAGGTGTAACCTGACACATCGTACCACATAGGTGCATGAAGCCATGTGCCCTAAACGCCTCATGCAATTTTGGGCTGTTGTGATGGGATGACCTTTGAGGTGTGTTATCAGGAATATGATTGACTAGAAACTTCGCTCTGGGAGGTAGGTCTTGGTCTGAGTAGAGTCGAATACCACTCCAATAAACTCTAACCTCTGCACCAGAGTGACGGTAGATTTCTCCCCATTTATAAGAAGCTCTAGGGCCTTGAAGGTGACTGGATGAGTTGAACGCTGGATGCTACCTGAGCACTGGACCGGCCCTTGATTAATCAGTCATCTAGATAAGGGAAGACCTGCACCCCTAAGATCCTCAGGAAGACTGCTGCTACTGGCATACATTTTGTAAACATCCGTGGAGCTGTAGCCAGGCTGAACGGAAGGACCATGAATTGGTAATGCGAGTGGTTCGCTACAGATCTGAGGAACCTTCTGTGATCTGGATACATCTATATATGAAAAAAAAAAGTGTGTCTTAAATCGAGGGTAGTGTTCCAGTCCTCGGGATGCCGGGAGGGAATAATGGATGCCAGGGTGACCATGTGGAACTTCATTTTCTGTTAAGTTTGCGCAGGACTAGAATCAGTGAGAGACCTCCCTTGGCTTTTGGGATTGGAAATAATGGGAGTAGAGTCCCTTCCCTCTTAAATTCTATGGAACCTCTTCCACAGCTCCCACCCAAAGGAGAGATTGAACCTCTTGGACCAGAAGTTCTTCATGAGAGGGGTCCCTGGTGAAGGACAGGGATGGAGGGGAGGAAGGAGGAGTGGAAATAAACTGAAGGGTATCTCTCACTTCCACTATGCTCAACACCCAACTGTCCATGGTGATACTAGACCCTGCACTGAAGAAGTGGGAAAGTCAGTTTGTAAACAAAGGAGAAACTGGGCCTGGCAGCATGGGAACTAGTACAGAGTCCTGAAGTGTCCTATCAAAACACCTGTTTAGAACCCCCTTGATGTCAGGGTGGGGCAGGCTTTGACATTGAGGTAGAAGAGGTGCTGACCTACATTGAAAATCCCTGCTTCTTTTCTCTGTGGATGCTGATGGACAGAATATCAAACGAGCTGTTGGGACCTGTTGTGCTTCCTTGAAGTTGCTGGTGTGTGCAAACCAAGTGACTTAAGGGTCTCCCTAGAGTCTTTTAACCTATGAAGCTTCACATCAGTCTGTTCTGAAAAACTTCCTCAAAAAGTAGGTGCTGAAGGGTTTGCTGGACCTCCTGTGGGAGACCTGAGGACTAAAGCCATGAACTCCTGTGCATAGCCACTGCCAAAGCAATGGACCTGGCCACCAAGTCAGATGCATCCAAAGCAGCTTGCAATAATGCCCTTGCTACTGATTTTCCCTCATCCACCAATGAAGAGAACTCTTGCTTGGTCTCTTGTGGGAGCAAGTCCTTGAACTTCTGCACGGAATCCCACATGTTGAAATCATATCTGCCCAGCAGCACCTGCTAGTTTGTAATCCTGAATTGTAACCCCCTAGTAGAATAAAACTTTTCTACTGAACAAATCCAACTTCTTGAAGTCCTTTACTTTTTGGGATTTCACTCTGATGACCCTGTAGTTCTCTTTCACTGAGAGTGGATACTACCAGGGCTCCCATGGGGCCGAGAGGGGTACAGGTATACAAGAACTTGTGACCCTAGGCAGAAACAAAGTACTTTCGCTCAGCCCTTTTGTGACAGATTTATAGTAACCTGGGGGGGGCAATTTTTATTGTGACTGACACTTTTTGAAATGGGAGGGATGCAGGAGTCTGACACAAGGCTTTAACAGGGTCCATAATGGCCTCATTGAGAAGCAGGGCTACCCTTGAAGTGCTCATCGCAGCTAAAATGTCAATTAAGCTGTGGGAGGATTATTTCATTAACTCCACCTGTATGCCCAGATTTAAGGCTACCCTTTTCAACAGCTCTTGGTGAGCCTTATAGTCATCTGGAGGATGTGACATGCCTGCTCCTGAAACAGCCTCATCGGGGAGGAGGAGGACGACAACGACAGCACCAGCTGAGGACACTCTCCCTTTCTTTCTTCCTGGCAGGATCACATTGAGCAGTCCCCTGTAATTCTGAGTCTGTGAGTACGTGAGTGCGGCCCGGTTGCAGTTGGATGGGATGGTGATGCCCTTCGTTCTGAGGCCACCAAATAGGAGCACCTAGAGTAAACTCCGGAAACTGGGGGAAAACCCCATGGTTTCCAAAATGTCTACTGGACAAGCATAGGTCCCCAGTGATGACCTGACCATGCACTCAATGCTATCCCTGTTCCAGGTCCATGGAAGGGTAGGAGTGTCTGGGGGAGCAGCAGGGATGACTCCTCGAACAAGAGGAGTAAGACTAGACTTCTGACTCAGAAGACAACGACTATCCGGTGATCATGGAGGTGCAGATCCCACCAGTGCCAGAGACGGGTGTTGTGGTGAAGATGGTACTGAAGGGCCTGGTACTGAACAATAACCGGAACCAATGGGTTCCTTCCTGATCACCGGCACTGATACTGCTGACTTTTGTACTGCCAGTGATACTGGTACCAACAGTGATAGAAGGTCTCTGGCAGCAGCAAATGCCTCTGGCATGGTCAACCCTGAGATAGTGTAGATACCACACTATATCACAGATATAGACTCATCCGGTACCGGACTCAATGGTGCCTGCATAAGTGCCTGAGTCAACAATGCTGACTTCTGCAGTACTGAGACAGAGGACTGCCGTGCCTTAGGTTGCACACTGCACTGATCCTCATGCCTGGCCATCTTCAGTGCTGGAGAGAGTGTCCTCTCTTGACTAGCTGTTTTTTTTTTTCCTTTTTTTCTTTTTCTTTTTTTGCCTTTTTGTCTCACTGTGGAGGGTGAATGGTTCTGGGACTCTAGCAAAGTAGGAAGAGCATTCCTTACCAATGCCGAGGCATTCTGTGCTGTCAGATTGGCCTGGCTCAGATGGAGGTCTCAGTGCCGCCTCCATGAGCAAAAATTTCAGCCTGGTCTCTTGATCCTTCTTTGTGCAAGGCTTAAAGTCTCTGCAGGTTTGGCAGCAGTCCCCCTTGTGAGAATCCCCCCCTGGCACTTCAAGGAGATTGAGTGCGGATTGCTCGGCCTTTGTTGCAGGAAGCATGGGCTTGAAGCCTGGTGACCAAGGTATGTCTCAGCCCCAGGTACTGAACAAAAACTCCATTAACTCAGTAGGTTACAAACTTATACCAAAACTGACTAAAACTATTTAGAACTAACTAACTATGTACAAATATACAAAAAAAAAGAGACCACAGAGAGCTTGCCAAAGCAAGGATAAAAATTCCAGCAACTGTCACAGGTGATAAGGAACTGAGGGGACACAGAATCAGTGGGGTACTTTATGCCAGTCCTATGACCATGCAGCACGAGAAGGCATTCAAGCTGCCCTGATAGGTACCACTGAGGGAAATTTTTCTGGTGACTGTGCTCAGGGCATGCACACAGAGTGGAACGCACATCACTCGAAGAAGAAGAAGAACTATAAAAGATTAAAATGAAGAGATTAACTTATTCTATTGTAAAGATTCCATATATATTTAAGTAAAATCAGTTGCTGTTGAAGTCTATCATCATGGCAGCTAAAATGGCTAAATAGGATGCAACAAATAATCAAAGACAACTTTCAGAGGAAGGAAATTATTTGGGGAGGTTTGTGGTGAAGAAGCTATATCTAGGCAGCCCCACCAGACAACCTAGGATCCAGTAAAAATGGAAAGGGTATGCAAGTATAAAATACTCAAAAGGTAGTAGGGTTTTATGTGTTTCTTTGGACTTTGGGTGATGGGTTGTTTTTTGTTGTTGTTGTTTGGTTTTAGGGGGGTTTTTTTGGTTGGTTGGGATTTTTTTGCATCAAACAGTTTTTCAATTATACTTAAAAAAGCAAAACAAAAACAAAACCTTTCAACCTTGTTCATTCAGTTTTAGAGTATGCTGGGCTCTAGACAAGAATCAGCATATCCACATTGGAACTAAGACTTAAAGCTAGGTGTTGTCTGTGTATTGATGGCATTGCAGCCTGTAGCACTTACGTTATCCAAGAAATTTCATATAAATGTTGAAAAGGGATGAAGACAGGACCGATTCTTGTGCAATTCTAAAAGCGAAGACTTCTTGGAAGGAGGAGGAGTTGCCCATCACAACCGTCTGACAAATATATAAGAAAAAAAGATAGTGTTTTCCATATACTGCTACTTTAGTGGCTCAGGAATTGAATGCAATTATATGGCACTCATGATTTGATTATATATTAAACTCTAGATATACCCAACATACTATCAGGACTGAAATTTTCCTTTTAATCCTTTATACATTCTCCTGGCTCTTTTTTGAACACTCTCCAATTCAGCAATATCCTTCTTAAATTGGGCACACCAAGACAGCACAAAAAATTTCAGCAGGTGTCAAACCAGTGCCAAATACAGAGGTAAAATAACTTCCCTATTCCTGCTTGACATTCCCATTTATGCATCCAAATATTGCATTAGCTCTTTTGGCCACAGCGTCACTCTAGAAGCTCAGGTTCAGCTGATTATCCACCACAACCACCAAATCTTTTTCAGTCACTGTTTCCCAGGATAAAATCCCCCCTCCCGCCCCCCGCAAGTGTGATGTACATTCTTTGTTCCTAGATGTATGCATTTACACTGAACCATCTTAAAACATATATTTGTTTGCACGCAGTTTTCCAAGTGAACCAGATCATTCTGAATCAGTAATCTGTCTTCATTATTTATTCCTCCCGTAATTACTGTTTCATCTGAATACTTTATCAGTGATGATTTTGTTATCTCTCAGTCATTGACAAAAATGCTAAATAGCATAGGACCAAGAACCAATCCTGGAGGGACCCCACTGGAAACACACCTACTCAATGATGATTCCCCATTTACAATTGCATTTGGAGACCTATAAGTTAGATAGCTTTTAAGACATTTACTAAGTGCCATGTTAATTTTATATTGTTCTAGTTTTTTTAATCAAAATGTTGTGTGGTACCAAATCAAATGCCTTAGTCTAAGCTTATTACACCAATGTTATTGCCTTTATCAACCAAACTTGTAATCTCATCAAAAAAAAAGGTATCAAGTCAGTATGACCGAATCTATTTCCCACAAACCCATGTTGATTGGTATTAATTATACTACCCTCCTTTAATTCTTTAAAAATCAAGTAGTGTATCAGCCGCTCTGTAATCTTGCCCAGTATTGATGTCAGACTGACAGGTCTATAATTACTCGGGCTTCCCATTAACCCTTTTTAAATATTGGCGCATTAGCTTTCTTCCAATATTCTGAAACTTCCCTTAGTTCTCCAATACTTATTAAAAGTAAACAATGTTCCAATTGGCTACTCAGTCAGCACTTTTAAACTCTTGGACGTAAGTTATCCAGATTTGCTGATTTAAAAGTATCTAATGTTAATAGCTGCTCTTAAACATTCTTCTGAGATACTAGTGGAATGGAAAGAGAATTATGGTATAAAATGACTACATCTGTTTTTTCCCCCCAAATACAGAACAGAAATATTTATTAAACATTTCTGCCTTTTCTTTATCATCGATAATTCTACCATCTCCATCTACTAATGGACCAATACCATTGTTAGGATTATTTTTGTTCTTAATATAATTTTAAAAAATCCTTCTAACTGTCCTTAACTCTGCTGGCCATAGATTTCTCTTTGCATCCCTTTTCTTCTCTTATCAATTTTCTACAATTCCTAGCTTTTGATTTATATTAATTACTATCAGCTTCTCCATTCTTCCATTTATCATACATGTGTGTGTTCTATATCTGCCTTCACTTCCCCTCTAAACCTGGCCTGTTTTTAACCAATATTGCCTTTTTCCTTAATGGTGGCTTTTTGGGTAAAATGTTCTTAAACAATTCCCAATTATCTTTCACATTTTTCTGATTAAATTTGTCCTAGCTGATTTGGCTTAAATTTTTTGATTTTCGTGAAATTGGTCCTTTTAAAGCACTTAGTATGTATATTACTGGTCTGTACTTTATTCTGTTTGCACATATAAATGTAATCAAATCATAATTGCTTGTACCTAAGCTATCATTAATTTTTAGTTCTGTGATCAGTTCAGAGGACTCTGTCCTTGGTCCCCTTCTCTCCTCTCTCTAACACATTATCTTCAGACTGGTGACTCACAGACCTATTTCTCATGTCCAGTCTGGTCTTCTGTCCAAACTAAAATCTTGACCCTCCGTCCCACCCAACATCTCTCATTGATGTCTACCCATCAGCTAAAGCTTAAGAGCTCTGCTTTAGACATTTTAATTTTCCTCCCATGCCCAGCTCTTCCCTCACCTCCTTTGTCAATCACTGTGGACAACACCATGATTCTATCTGTCACTTAGGCCAGTTACCTGGATGTCATCTTTGACTTGCACCTCTCTCTTAGCCTGCATTTGAGCACTATGTCTAAATCTTGCCAAGTTTTTCAGCATAAAATCTCTAAGATACAGCCTTTCCTATCCATCCACACAGTTCAAACTCTCATCCAGGCTCTCATCATCTCACATCTCAATGTCCTTTTCATTGGTCTTGACACCTACAATTGTGCCCAGATTGATCTTTGCATTCCAAATAGATACTCTCTAGCTTGTCTTTGACCACATCACTCCTCTCTTTGAATTCCTCCACTGACTCCCCCCTTCTCTATCACATCAAACATAAGCCATCTGTCTTCACCTTCAAGGCCTTTCACAGCCTATCTGCTGTCATTCGCAAAACATCAATCTTTGCCTCTGACTAGCCAATATAGCCTCCATCACCTGCTTATTAAATTTTCAACCTAGTACCTTGGTGCTTTCTCCCATGCTCCCCGTCATGGGAGGAGCTCTCTGTAAACATCTGCAAAACTACCTCATTATCCTCCTTCAAATCTCTCCTTTGCCATGACACATACCAAAAAAACCCTTAACAATGGTTAGATCACTGGTGTGCTGACACCACGACCTATCATGCTGACCTATGTTGTCTCACTTTTTCCTTGTATTGCACCTTTTTTGGTCTGTAGCCATCTGCTGTCTCTTGTCTTAAAATTTAGATTGTAAGCTCTTCAGGGCAGGGATTACCTTTTTTTATTCTATGTACGTACAGCAGCTAGCACAATGGGATTCTTGTCCATGACTGGTTCCCAAGCACTATGGTAACACAAATAATACCTAAATAAATAACAGCAACAAATGCAGCACAGATGAATAACATTCAGCTGGTCTTTACTAAAGGTTCCAGAATACATCGTTAATAGTTTCTTCAACCTCAATTTCCTTGAAAGAAAACTCTACTGCAGGAGGTCAACTGTGCTAGATTAGCTCGATGTTCCATTTTGGAGCCAATTCTCTAGTGCAATGGTTCTCTACCTTCTATGTAACAAGACCTCAAATAAGAACAGAAAAAAGGTTTAAGATGCTCCTTCTATCTAGCCATAAAGAAAGGAGAGTGGTTCAACCTCCCAAAATCTGTTTGTAATCCTCAAGGTTGAAAACCTGTGCCTATCAAAAGATTATGAAAATAATTATTAAAACAAATCATACCTCACAAATATTTGTTTTAAATATAATATTTTCTAATATTTCCATGGCAATGGATGTTTGTCATCTTACTTCATACAGACAATTATCTTGCCTGAGGAAAAAAACTGTGCTGGAAAGAAATTCTTTCCCTTTTAGTTCAATGGAAAAAAAAAAAGAGTCTAATTTTGACTGTCTTAGGTAAGAGCCAAGATTTGGTGGGTATGCAGATTTGTTTTAAATTAACTTGTTTTTCTTATTTTATAGGCAAATTGGAGTATAATACTTTATACATTAAGACAGATACATCTCCATTCCTCCCAAGTGTCACTATAAAGTGATTTTCCCTTTCTGTCTCTCAAATGGTGAGTAGGATGGAAGAGAGGTTTTCCTGACAATCAGAATATAGAGTTAAAAGGTAAGCATTACTAACAGAAACAGTTAAAACAAATAAATAAATATAAATACTGAAACCTGTTAACTTAAAAAAAAACTGACGAGATGTTGCATGCACTGTTTTCTCTTATCTTGTACCCTATATAATGAAATAGTAAACATTAGCATTGTATTTACCCCTGTAACTAGGTAACTCATCAAATGAGAAAGAAGTCTTGTGTAATTCAAATTAAGAACTAACAGGAAAGTGATAATTCCTGTGCATGGAAAGCCAAATAGTCATTGTGTGAGAGAGCAAAGATCAAATTCTCTAAATGCATTCCTCTCTCATCATGAAAGAAGGTACCCACTTGGGGGCCATCCTGTCAGCTTGGTGTCTGCAAGAAAAAGCTATACATATGAACACAAGCAAAAATCCTGTTTGGATTCTAACACGGAAGAATAACAGCATGAGAAGACAGAGATCCCCAGAATTACGCTGAGCAGCCCTAAAGGACTTTTGGGAAACTGGCAGATTACTACATCTCTGCTACCTTTCAAAATTATATACTGTGACTCATCTGTACATATATTTTTACCTGCATTAACCTCTCAGTAGCTCTCATTCCTTTTTCTTAGCTAACAAACCTTTAGTTAGTTTACTATACTACTGGCTACCAGCATTGTTTCTGGTGTGAGATCTAGAATGGAAATTGACCTGGGTGAGTGACTGGTCTCCCGGCACTGATTATTTTGTCTTTTTTGTTGTAAGTGACCATTTATCACATAGAACAGCTTGCCTGGATGGCAAGATAGGCTGGATTATCTAGTGGCTGGCTCACATATAAGATGACAGCTTCTATAAGTTAATAAAGAACTTACTGTGGTTGCTGGGAAATGGCAGGCTTAAGCCTGCCCATCGCTAAAAGCCCTCCCCCTTAATTACAGGGCAGAAGTGGACCTGGTACATGGTTTTCCCAAAGTGGATACTGAAGACAAAAATGAAAAAAACTGGGATAGGAACAAAATTATAGGGTGAAGGGGTGAAATTATAGGGTGAAATTAGTGAACCGGAAGCAGACACCAAGCACAGAACCCCCTAGAGAACCCACTGCTTCTTAAAGGCAAAGAGAACTCTGCAAGGAGACTTGATTGAACAAGGGAATGGAAATAGGTCCCACAGCCCCAGAGCACCAGCCAGTTTCCTCCTCCTGGTGTGATGGTTGGCCATCTTGGCCAATGACAGGAGGATGACGACGAGGGGGTCTCACAACTTTGTAGGGCCACAGATGGGGTGTGAGTGAAAATCAGGAGATGTGAGAAGTGCAGCCAGAAAGAGGTTCTGGAGGAGTCAAAAAAGGGGTTGCAACCTGCTACATTCTATGTAGATGTGTCCCAGGGTGTCCCTATCACTGCAGAAAAGGACAGCTGTTAATAGGAGTAACTGAAGTGGCAGAGGTTTGTGCTATGAATCGAAAAGTTCAAACCTTGCTGATGAATCATGTAGGAGTTAATATGTTTCCACATGACAGAATTTGGTTTTTTCCCGTTTGCTTTTTTTAAAGTTAAGAAATTACATAAAAATCTATATAATATGGGTTTGAGTAATTATTTTGTTGAATTAAAATATTTCCTGAGTAGTCTGTATCCTTCATTTCATGTCTTCAGATGCTTCTAAAACATCACCTACCTAGCAGTGTGAGGCTCACAAACAGACAGATTAGTTGAGTGAATTTCCTCATCAACCTATAATTCAACAAGGAACTGTATTTTTCATAAAAGCCAGTAAAAATGTATTCTTTCAAAACAATAGTGTTAAAACAGTTTCTAGTCCTAATCTTCTCCCAATTTGTACAGCCACACAAAAAAAGTCTAAACACAATTAGTGACTAACAGCTTCTCCCTTACCTGGGAAAATTCATCTTCTTTCTACACCTCTTTCTTCACTACTAAACAATCAACAATATCATGACTAGACCATTTCTCTCTGGGGTTCTCCATCAGAATGATTCTACTGAGGAAAAATGACAGTTCTAACTCCTCCAACAACCTCTTCAGTCAAACACAGAGCTCATATTTACTAAGCATAAGGGAACAATTGTGATCAGCTAGTCTGACCTCCTGTATAACACAAGATGTAGAACTGCCATGAATTAACTCCTGTTTCAGCAAGAGCATATCTTTTAGAAAAAGATCCAATCTGATTTTAAAGTTCCCTGTGATATAGACTATCATAGTTCTTGGTAAATTATGCCAATGATTTTTCTCATTGTTAAAAATTTGCACTTTATTTCTAGTCAGAATTTGTCTAGCTTCAACTTCCAGGCACTGGTCTTGTTTTACCTTTGCTAGACTGAGGAGCCTTTTATCATCAAATTTTTGTTCTCCATATAAGTACTTATGGACTGTGAATAAGTCACTCCTTAACCTCCAGGTTAAACTGTACAGATTGTGCTTCTGGAGTCTGCCGCTATAAGGCATGGCTTCCAATCCTTTAATCATTCTCCTGGCTCTTCTTTGAACATTCTCCAATTTATTCATACCCTACTTGAACTGTGGACACCAGAACTTGAAACAAAATTCCAGTAGCAGTTGCACCAGTGCCAAATACAGAGGTCATATAATCTCCCTATTCCTACCAAGTCACCCGTTTACACATACAGGATCGCATTCATCCTTTTGATCACAACATTACACTGGGAGCTCATGTTCAGCTGATTATCCACCATTACTCCCAAGTCACTGCTTCACAGGATAAAGTCCCCATCCTGTAAGGAACCAGTCAGGATACAAACAGTAAGAACTTAAGAGTGAAAAGCCTAGGAATGAGAAATTTACTAGGGAAAGGGACAAAAAAGAGACAGGTAAACCGAAGAACTAAATACCTTTCACATCCCCAATTATCCTTTCCTTGAACAACCTTAGGCTTCAGATTGTGGAAATCAGAATTGTTGGACCTAACATATAGGGAGTGCATCTGTTGGATTCAGAGGTACCATATGTAGATAGTTATTTTTCAGATTAAAACTGCATTTTATAGTGATGTAGAGAACTGCAAAGCTGAAAAGAGATAAGAAGCCTTCAAGTTAAGAAATATTTCTGTCACTTCTCCAAAGACATTTCATCCAGTATGCAGAATATGTCAAAGATTTGTGCCGATCGTCCACTGGGAGTTATGTACCCAATGGCTTCCACATCACATACCACAATAGCAGTCCTTGACATTGATTACAATTATCTGATAGTGCCTTCATTAATTGTCACCATCTGAGACTTCAAAAGACTCAATGTTATTGCACAAAAAAAGTATGCATGTTCTCTACGCAGAGCTAGTGGAAAAGTGTTTTTTTGTACGACAATAATCATCATTTGGAATCTAAGGGATAGAAATTGTCCCACTGTTAAACTGTCAGTCAAAAACCTTATTATACATGGATAGAACATCACATCCATATATAACTACCTTTCCTGTCAGTCAAATATGTTGTTCTATACAGATCTAACATCAAATTTGATTTTAAATTGGCAGAGGCTATAAAACATTGTTCTGATGTGATGTCAATGTGATTTAAGTTACTGTTAGTGTCAGAATACAACAGAATGTCATTCCCCACCCACAAACAGTCAAATGCAAAGATTTCCTTAACTAGTTGGAGGTGAAGATCATGCCATGTTGGTCCTATGATAGTAAAGTCATTATAATTTGAGTATTTTTAACATATTAATTCATCCAATGGGTAACTTCATTATAAATATATTAGCAGCTCAGACAACCTTTATGCATTAAAAATGTTGATTTAAAATGGGATTAGCCCTTTTGTCTTTGTTGAGATCAACAGTGGTTTATAAAAATGAAGTTCAAAAGTACTGTTTTCCTATACAAGAATACTTTCCAGTGGTGGTAGCAGCAGGGTGGGAAAAGTAATCCACTCACAGGAGTAAAAAGTTGCACTCAATTTCTTCTCCAGCTTCAAAACTAACAAAGAAAAGAAAGGAGCAAGAGCAGTGCCAAACAATGTTCTTCTCCTCTCCCCCACAGATATTTTGATATTTCTGTTTTTACTTCTGAGGATTTTTGGATCACTAACATGTAGAAAAGCACAACCAAAACTAATTATTTCCTAGCCTATTCAACTTAACACATTACTTCTAATTTTGTTTCACTTGTGAGGTGTCAAGAAATGAAGTACAGTAAAGCAGTCATGATATAAGGTACTACCAAAAAAAAGTTAGAATCCTGAGCATACCACATATCTCTCTCTATCATTTAATTTGTTTTTTGCTAAAAAAAATTAAAATTTATAAAGCAACTATTAATCCATGGTGCATAAACACCCTACATATACTAACACACATGGGTGACTTAATAATGGTTAAGGCAGGGGTGGGCAAACTTTTTGGTCTCAGGGCCACATCAGGGTATGGAAATTGTATAGTGGGCCATGAATGCTCACAAAATTGGGGATAGGGGTGCGGGAGGAGGTGATGACTCTGGCTGAGGGTGAGGAGTCTCGGCTGGGGCCAGAAATGAGGAGTTCAGGGTATGTGAGGGGGCTCTGGGCTGGGACCAATGGGTTCAGAGGGCAGGAGAGGGATCAGGGATGGGGCAGGCTGTTGGGGCATGGTGGGGAGTGAGGGCTCTAGCTGGGGGTGTGGGGCTTGGGGTACAAGAGGGAGCTCTGGGCTGAGATCAACGGGTTTGGAGGGCAGGAGTAGGATCATGTCTATGGCAGGGGGACTGGGGCACTGGGAGGTGGAGGGCTCAGGGGTGCAGACTCCAGGTGGCGCTTACCATAAGAGGCTCTCAGAAGAATGTCCCTCTTCCAGCTCTGAGTAGCAGCCAGGCGGCTCTATGCACTGCCCTATCTGCAGGCACCACCCCTGCAACTCCCATTGGCTGAGAACCACAGTCAATGGGAGCTGCAGGGGCGGTGCCTGTGGACAGGGCAGCGTGCAGAGCCGCCTAGCCACGCCTCTGTGTATTATGTAGGAGCCGGAGGAGGGCCACGCTGGCTGCTTCCTGGAAGCTGTGTGGAGTGAGGTAAGCCCTCAACCCCACTCCACAGCTAAAGTGCCAGAGAGGGGAAACCCTTCGACCTCACTCCCTGGCAGGAGCTGAGGGCCAGATTAAATGGTTTGACAAACCGGATGTGGCCCACAGGCTGTAGTTTCACCACCCCTGGGTTAAGGGCATGATTCTACAACTTTAAGTCATGCAGAGCACTACTAAAAATAAGGATTGCAAAATCAGGCTATTAATTAGAGACACGGGAGTCACAATGTCTGGGGTTTACACTCTACTCCATCAATTTCCCTTGTGACATTAGGTTATGCCTTCTCTGACTCAGTTAAGCCCTCTGTAAAATGGACCTACTATACTCCACAGAACCCTTATCAGGCATTAACTACCACCACGTTAAAAACTATGATTTAGGGTCCAATTCATAATGATGAAATATATATGATATTGAACAACTTTAATCTTATGAAATTTAGCAAGGTAATCTGTCTTGTGAGGCTAAGACAAATAGGTTATGCACAGAGGCTTAAGTATAGTATACCAGGGGTCGGCAACCTACGACATGCGTACCAATGGTGGCATGTGAGCTGATTTTTAATGGCACACCGAGGTCCCAGCCACCAGCCCTGCTCAGCCTGCTGCTGGCCTGGCTGAAGGGAACCCCAGGCCAGTAGCGAGCTGAGCAGAGATGGTGGCTGAGACCCTGGCTGGCAGGAGCCGGCTGCTGGAACCCCAGACTGGCAAGGGGACGGCAGCCAGAACCTAGAAGTGAAAGTAAGGTGGATTGTGCACGCTCAGAGCAGCCGATGCTGGGGTGCTCCACTGCGGCTGGAGGCTCCGCTGCAGCTGGAACACTCCAGCAGGCTGGCGCTGGCAGCCCTGTGCACCGACTAAGCAGCAGGCAGTCAGGCAAGTGAAAGGGGCTGATGGGAGGCACGGTGGAGGTGTCCCCGCATCCCAGCCTGTCCTGCTGCCCTTCTCTCGCTACTGTGGCTGGATACCAGGGCACTACTGCACAGCTGCAGCCCCTTGGGAGGAAGGGGAAGTGAGCAGTGGGCCAAGGGGTCTTCTACTACCATCCCCCATTTGCTGCAGATGCAGTGCCCCCACACAGCTGACCCATAGCTCCCTTGGCAGGAACAGCGTGGAGCAGGGACCTATCCACCATCCAGGTAACCTGGCTACAACCAGGACTGTCCCAGGCCAGCCCAAAGCCTCCGCCCCCCAGGACTTCTCCCTTACACACTTGCCCTGAGTTCTTCATGCCACCCAACCCTGACTCCTCCTGCACCCCCCATGCTCCCAGTCCTGACTCCTGCATCATTCACTTCCCCACCCCCTGCCCTGAGCCCTCTGCACACCAACTCCCCTGCCCTGAGTGCTCACACCCCGAGCCCAAGTTCCTTCCCCTGAGGGGGGTTGCAATATGACAGTACCTGTAACAAAATTTAAGTTACTTTCATCCCTGCTGGAACCCCAGACCAGCAGCAGACTGAGCGGAGTCAGCGGTGGGCTGAGCAGCTCATCCCACTGCTAGTCTAGGGTTCCAGCCGCCAGCCCCGCTCAGCCCACTGCCGGCCTGGGGTACCGCCAGCCAACCCAGCGCTCTGCTCCTGGCCTTGACCCAGCGCTCTTTAGCCACCCCCTGCTGTAGCCCACACTGGAAAACTCAGCAATGAAAAGCGAGGGAAAGGATCACACTAAACTGATAAGATCTGCATTTTAATTTTATTTTAAAGGAAGCTTCTTGAATATTTTAAAGAACCTTATTTACTTTAAATACAAATAGTTTATATAATATAGATTTATACAGAAAGACCTTCTAAAAACTTTAAAATGTATTACCAGCACGCAAAACCTTAAATTACAGTGAACTTGGTACACCATTTCTGAAAGGTTGCCTACTCCACAGTATACTATTTTTTTTTATTTCCAAGAAAGCAGTCTGATTTGAGATTTAGAAAATTGTATACATATTTTGTAATTTAGCCCATTAAAATTCTACTTGCGCAATCACCTTGGGTTAACAGATTTTATTTGCTGGAATTCTTTGTTTTGTTTTTAAGACAGGCATTAAAATATAGCCTTTTCATTTATCATTTTAAGAGTGTGGAATTATTTGTATTACAGTAGCACCTGGCCCCAACTAAGACTGGTGCTCCATTGCGAAAGGCACTGTATAAACACATACTAAGAGACAGTCCCTGCCCCAAAGAGTTTATAGTATCTGTCAACAAGACAAAGGAAATACTGTTATTCCCATTTTACAGAGAGGGAGAACTCAACTATAGATAGATAAAGTAATCTGCCCAAGATTACACTGGAAATCTGTGGCTAAACTGGGATTTGAACTCAGATCTTCCAAGTCCAGCACTTTGAACATAAGACCATTTCCCTCAAAAATGAAATTTTGTGCCTGATTATGTCCAACTTTCATGACAATTTTGGAAGGCTGTTATGCATGTGTTTACACATTTATCCACACAGAAGACTATGTAAGCAAGTGTCACAGAAATAAACTATAAAATTAGGGAATTAAAAGTTTATTGTGGGTCTCATTTATACAATGAACCTGTTTTTACTTTACTTTTATGGATCAGTAGCTATATAGAAACTAGAATCAAGCAGGCTAACTTCACTTTTCATTTTAAAAAGGAAAAAAAAAAAAAAAGAGGGGTTATAACAGAATTACTTACCACTATGGCATAATACAGAAGAGGAATAACTGTTTTTCCTTAAATGGGGAGGGGAAAGTTCTAGATTACTAAAATGGAAACAGCAGAAATTAAATCAAATTAATGGGCAAGTTACACAATTAAAACTTTGATCAAAACATAGCACACGTTTTACACAAGAGATTCTAAGAAGAGGCACTAAACTCAGGGACAGCATGGTATTTACTAGAGATGTTTTTTAGCTGGTTAGATCATTTTTTTCCCTAACTCAGGAAAAACTAGTTAGTCCCAGTTTCAGACATTTTCTATTTTTAAAATTGTGTCCTTGATGCATTATATTGCTGCCACATTGCACAGTTTTAGTTACATATTCAAATTGTGATTACACAGAGCACTAGGAGATTAGTTCACAAATAAAAAGTAAAATTGCAGTGAGCATAACTATATATAAGTACAAAACTGATTGTCAGAATATCTGTATACATTTTGGTTCAGTATTTTCTCAAAGAAGTTATACATGTCAGGACTTATTTCTGTTTTCAATATTTAATAAATAAGAAGTCAAAACATTTGGTTATATGTAAACAACAATCCAGAAATTTTAGGCTTGAAGCATTAAGCAATCAGAAGCATGCAGAATTGCAGACTACCAGTCTAGGTCCACTAGGCCATTCAAAATTGTGTAGCAGAAAATCAACTTTGATGTAGTGGATAGATGAAGCCTATACATTATTTCTGGATGGATGTATTCAAAGTTTGAAAAGATTAGTTCTATGCTTGCTGAACTTGCTGGACACTGATGCAATTGTACCTCAAGTCAGACAGAATATCATCATTCTACAATTTTTTCCATCATGTTAAAGGGATAGCAGATGAAAACAATGGATTTCAGATACAGCAATTCTTCTACTTTAAATCAAGCTAAATATGAGAGAGTCAAGATTTTACTCAGTAACCATTGCCTTGCAATTTCTTTTTGTTCAGGTGACAAATTCCTTTCCTCTGTATTTTGGATGAAGGAGGTTGGCCAATGTGTGTTGTGTGCATGAAGTTTCACAGCAACTGATTTTAATTGTCTGATCGAATTATTTGCTTCTTGGTAAATCCCTTGATTATTAATAGGGCCCTACCAGTTCACGGCCCTGACAACTGCATCACAGATTAGATTTCATGGGGGAGATCAGATTTCAGTCTTTTTCCTCCACGGGGGAGACCAGCATTTCTCAAACTGGGGTCTCAACTCAAAAAAGGTCGGGGGGGGTTGCAAGGTTATTGTAGGTGAGGTCGCAGTATTGCCACCCTTACTTCTGTGTGCCTTCAGAGCTGGGTGGCTGGAGAGCAGCAGCTTCTCAACAGGCACCCAGCTCTGAAGGCGGCAGCACAGAAGTAAGGGTGGCAATACCACATCATGCCATCCTTACTTCTGCGCTGCTGCTGGTGGTGGCGATGCCTTCAGTGCGGGGCTCATGGCCAGCAGGTGACATTCTCTGGCTCCCAGCTCTGAAGGCTGTGCTGCCACCAGCAGCAGCACAGAAGTAAGGGAGATAATAATGCAAACCCCCCTACAAGTCTTGTGATCCCCTGTCCCCCCACCACTCCTGGGCCTCTGTTTTGGTCAGGACCCTACAGTTACACCACCATGAAATTTCAGAATATCTGAAATTATGAAATTTACAAATTTTAAAATCCTATGACTCTGAAATTGACCAAAATGGCATGGCCCTAATTATACTGACAACTCAACTATCTTCAGTTCTGCTTCATGGTCAGTCAGAATCCTGAGATAATGAGGCCAATTTTTAAACATATGTTTCCAGGCATGTTATTTGACTGTTCCTTTGCGAATCCCCAGGGATTTGGGGTTTTACAGAACTTGGCATTCTTTACAAAGGCTTCAGGCTGATGACAATTACGAAAATGCTTTTGTAAATCTACAACATCTTTCATCAAAGCACTTGATGTAAGGTCTTGTCCAAGTAGATTTAGCCAATGTGATGTGAATCCATACATAACCAAAGCGTTGTCCTCTTGTTCTAAATCACTTCTCATATTTTACATCTTTTTCTCATTGTCTGTCAGGTAGCTCTTTACACAATGGTTCATTTGCTAATGCCTTGGCTTCTCTTGCCAGTGTAGCAGAGTACTTTCTAGTCTTATTGCTTCCAGTATCAACTACCAATAGAGAAGCCAAAATTAGCTATTACTGACTCATTGTGCACATTTCTCCAGCCATCTTGTATTAATGTAACTGCTTTTCCACACAATTTATTGTGTGCTTCCACCTTTAAGTCATCAGTAACTGTATCTAACAGTTCATCTACCACCTTCTTTTGACAGGGAGTTTTATAGCTTGGCCTTAGGCAGCTGATAATTGATTGAAAAATTGGATGCTCTATAACAGAAGAGGGAATATTACACAAAAAATCTGCAATTTTCAAGTCTACTTTGTTTCAATTCTGGAGATTTTTGTTACAAACATAGCCATTTGTGGTTGTAAAACCATGATACTTCCCCCTCCTCATCTTTAGCTGAGCTGTATATGGCTTCCTTTTGATGTACGTGGCAATGACACTGCAGTATTATCAGTACCTTCATCCTCAGAATCTGATTCTAATACTCATGTATTTTTAGCCAAAGTCAGTGGTTCTGGAATCTCTGGAGTCTTCCCATTTAACTTTTTCTTTACCATTTCTGCATCTAAGTCTCTCCCATCTTCATGAAAACTTGTCAAAATAGCCATAAATTGGGTCAACTAGTCTTCCATCTTGCTCATGATGAAATGTTTTGTCTTGAATGACTGTACTCACTGAGTTCAATCATAGGAGTTGCACTGCAGACAGCCAGATCAAGAGACAGGACTACTGGACTGGACAGTTTGGCAGTTTAACAAAACTTCTGAATCCAGGAATTCTCCATCTGGAGAAAGGGTGTTCCTGGATTCAGAAGTTTCAGTTTCTGTTTGAGATAGTCAAGGCAATAGCATACAGGGGTTGGGGGAGGGTTTTTTTTTTATTATTATTTCCTCTCATTAAAATTAATGAAGCCATTTTACTGGAAAATCATCAAATTGCTAAATATTTGTCTGTTTTCATTAGTATATTTTAATAAAAAAATATTTTCAAAAACTTTCACAGTTTAAATCAGTATTTAACAGTATCCTGACCTAATCCAGTTTTTCCTGGGAAACTGCCAACCTTGAATACATTTACATAAGCAATTGAAAGAGATTTACTAGGGATTTGACAGATTACAGACCGATGACACTACTGTTACAGTCTCAGTGAAAATCTGGTTTGATCTAATTAGCAAAGAACTAGAACCACATAAAGATAAAATAAAAAAAAACACAACAATTCAGGTGCTATGGACCCTTTCCATTACTTAGTCAAGATGTCTTATCCTAAATACAGAGGATGAAACCAGGGCAGGAAAAAAAAAATTTAAATGTGGGGAACACAACCTAGTCCTGAGTTCCTTCCTTTACTTCTAGAATTTAGATTAAGAATATGATTTCTACTCCAAATCTATTTCTGTGAAGAAGGTTGCATCTGAGTTTATTTCCTAAGTGGTGGAAAACTGTAGAAGCAAAACCATGGGGTAAAATTTTCAGAACGTGCCAAGGAGACTTAGGAGCTGCTTAGGTCACACTAAAAGTCAATGAAATGAAGGTTCCTAGCTACCTAAATCATAAAAAAAAACAAAAAAAAAAAACACACACCACAAAACAGGCTGTAGATTTCTCTTCACTGTTTAAAAAGGTGCTCTTATATAGCAAGAGTGCAAACGTGATAGGATTTTACAGTGAGATAACTAAGTGAAACCATGGCACTTGTAGTATTTACCAGAAATGGCTAGATGAAGTCAGCACTATACCTCCACCTAGGGTTGACTTCACCTAGTTTACCTCCCAGTAAAACTAGAGAGCCTTGTCTCCACTATGTTTTTACAGCACATCAGTTATCCCAGTGTAAAAAAAAATAAAAAATAAAAAAATAAAAACACACACACACACCACACTTTTTTTGGTCAGTGAAGAAAAGCTTTTAGGTTAAGTCACTCAGGCTCTTAATTTTATCCAAAAATATTGTTCAGAATGTTGTCATTTTTAGAAGGTCTAAAAATCAGTCCAGATACTTCACTGATGCTGAGTTGCGTTTAGTACTTTCAGACTGGCTTGGTTCGGGTCTGGTCAAAATATTGTGATAGGCTAAATGATAAAAAGCAAGTGTGTCTTTTTTTTTTAAAGAAAACAACTCAACATATTGGTATCTTAGCTCAGATACAAATGACACAGAGATAAGCATAACATCATAGGAACTCAGTTGTTACATTTTTGTAATACACTCACTTTTCATTTTGGACAACATAACATAAGTACGGCCATATTGGGTCAGAACAAAAGGTCCATCTAACCCAATAACCTGCCTTCTGAAAGTGGCCAATGCCAGGTGCCCCAGAGTGGATGAACAGAGTGGATGAACAGAACGGGTAATCATTAAGTGATCATCCCCTGTTGCCCATTCCCAGCTTCTGGCAAACAGAGGCTAGGGACCATGTCCCTGCCCATCCTAGCTAATAGCCATTGATGGACTTATCCTCCATGAATTTATCTAGTTATTTTTTTGAACTCTATTACAGTCTTTGCCAGAGGATATTGTGAAGGCCAAGAGTTCCACAGGTTGACTGTGCATTGTGTGAAGAAATACTTTGTTTGTTTTAAATCTTTGCCTATTAGTTTCATTTGATGATCCCTACTTTGTGTAAATGAGGAAAAAGTGACTTCCTTATTTACTTTCTCCACACCAGTCATGATTTTATAGACCTCTATCATTTCCTACTTTAGTCGTCTCTCTCCCCCGCCCCCGATGAAAAATCCCCAATCTTATTAACCTCTCTTCATATGGAAACTGTTCCATACCCATAATCATTTTTGTTGCCCTTTTCTGAATCTTTTTTGAGATGGGGCGACCACATCTGCACACAGTATTCAAGATGTGAGCGTGCCATGGATTTATATAGAGGCAATATATTTACTATCGCTTTCTTAATGATTCCCAACATTCTGCTTTTTTGACAGCCACTGCACATTGAGTGGATATTTTCAGATGACTATCCACAAGGATGCCAAGATCTCTCGAGTGGTAACAGCTAATTTAGATCCCATTATTTTATATGTATAGTTGGGGTTAGGTTTTCCAATGTGTATTACTTTGCATTTATCAACATTGAATTTCATCTGCCATTTTGTTGCCCAGTCATCCAGTTTTGTGAGATACCTTTGTAGCTCTTCACATTCTGCTTTGGACTTAACTATCTTCAGTAGTTTTATATCTACAAATTTTGCCACCTCACTGTATATCCCCTTTTCCAGATCATTTATGAATATTTTGAATACCTCTGGTTCCATTACAGACCCCTGAGGGACACCACTATATACCTCTCTCCAGTCTGAAAACTGACCAATTATACCCTTTGTTTCCTATCTTTTAACCAGTTGCCAATCCATGAGAGGACTCTTATCCCATGACAGCTTACTTTGCTTAATAGCCTGTGGTGAGGGACCTTGTCAAAGGCTTTCTAAAAATTTAAATGGGTGATCCAGTTGATATATTGTCCATATACTTGTTGACTCCCCCAGAGAATTCTAGCAGACTGGTGAGGCATGATTTTCCTTTACAAAAAAAGTTGACTCTTCCCTAAGAAGTTATCATCTTCTTCATCTATGTGTCTGACAATTCTGTTCTTTACTATAATTTCAACCAATTTCCCTGGTACTGAAGTCATGCTTATTGGACTGTGTAATGATGCTGGTTCTGGCAGGACCCAACTGAGAGTGCCAATTCAGGACAAATTGCTTAAAGCAGGACAGTTACAGCCCAAGGCTGGGGTTTCTACGCACACCAAGGCAAACCAAGCCAGCCAAATAGAGAAGACTTTGCTTTTGTGACTTATGGTTAGCCAGTGGGGTAAAACCAATTCCCTTAGACACTCCAGTTTCCCAGCATCACCACCACTGCCACTCTTTATGGGGACAAATGGTTATGAAAACCAATACCCCAGTAAAAGAAAAGAGCTTCTCTTGATCCCAGAGGGCCAAGCCCCAGACCCAGGTCAATATTTAAAAGAGGGGGAAAAAAAACAAAAAACCACAAAACAGATCTTACCCACATCACGCTGTTGCCAATCTTTTAGAATCTAAAATCTAAAGGTTTATTCGTAAAAGGAAAAAATATAGATAAGAGCTAGAATTGGTTAAATGGAATCAAGTACATACAGTAATGGCAAAGTTCTTGGTTCAGGCTTGCAGCAGTGATGAAATAAACTGAAAGTTCAAATCAAGTTTCTGGAGTGCATCTACAGCTGGGATGGGTCATCAGTCCTTTGTGTAGAGCTTCCGTTTGTAGCAAAGTCCTTTCAGAGGTATGAAGCAGGACTGAAGACAAGATGGAGATGAGGCATCTTTATCCTTACTGTGGAAAATTACAGCAAAATTGAATCTGGAGTCACATGGGCAAGTCCCTGCATACTTTGCTGAGTTACAAGGCCTATTTGCCTTCTCTCAATGGGTCAATTGTATAGCCGATGGTCCTTAATGGGCCATCAAACAGGCTAGGCAGAGCTGACACCAGCTTGTCTGGGGTGTCATACAGAAGAACAGCATAATTTGAAATACAGACAGTATATAGCCAATACTTATAACTTTAAATACAAAAGTAATATATGCATACAAATAGCATAATCATAAATCAGCAAACCATAACCTTGTCTTAGACACCTAGACCTCCTTTATACCAGATTTGGTGCCACTACATGACCTTGGTTGCAACCATGTTCTATATAGTCCCAGTTCAAGTCAATAACGTGCCAGCCTGTACTTGCTGGGATCACCAATGGAACTCTTTTTAAAAATTGGCATCACATTAGCTATCCTGCAGTCATTTGGTACAGAACCTAATTTAAATGATAGATTACAAACCACACTTAATAGTTCCACAAGTTCACATTTGAGTTCCTTCAGCACTCTTAGGTGAATATCATCTGGTCTTGGTGACTTATTGCTGTTAGAGGAGGTTTTGGAACAAAATTGATAATGACACCTCAATCTGGGACAGTTTCTCAGATTTGTCACCTAAAAAGAATGGCTTATGTTTAGGGATCTCCCTCACATCCTCAGCCATGACGATCAAAGCAAATAATTCATTTAATTTCTCCACAATGGCCTCATCATCCTTGCGTGCTCCATTAGCATCTCAATCATCCAATGGCCCCACTGATTGTTTAGCAGACTTCCTGCTTCTGATGTACTTAAAACATTTTTATTATTACTTTGAGTCTTTGGCTAACTGTTCTTCAAGTTCTTTTTTAGCCTTCCTAATTATATTTTCATACTTCACTTGCCAGAGTCTATGCTCCTTTCTATTTTCCTTGCTAGTATTTAACTTCCACTTTTTAAATGATGCCTTTTTGCCTCACTGCTCCTCTTCCTTTGTTGTTAAGCCATGATGGCACTTTTTTTTGGTTCTCTGTTTTTAAATTTGGGGTATACATTTAAGTTGGTGTCTTTAAAAAAAAAAAAAAAAAGTTTCCACACAGCTTGCAGAGATTTCACTTTTGGCACTATACCTTTTAATTTCTGTTTAACTAACTTCCTCATTTTTGTGTAGTTCCCCTTTCTGAAATTAAATGGTACCATGTTAGGCTGCTGTGGTGTTTTCCCCACCACAGGGATGTTACATTTAATTATATTATGGTCACTATTACCAAGTGGTCCAGTTACATTCACCTCTTGGAATAGATCCTGTGCTCCAGTTGGGATTAAATCAAGAATTGCCTTTCCTCTTGTGGATTCCAGGACTAGCTGCTCCAAGTAGTAGTAATTTAAGGTGTCAAGAAACTCTCTCTGTATCCCATCCTGAGATGTCATGTACCCAGTCAATATGTGAATAGTTGAAATCCCCCATTATTATTATTGAAGCAGCAAAGAATCCTGTGGCTGCTTTTACAGATCCAGACTAACACGGCTACCCCTCTGATACTTGACATTATTATTGAGGCGTTTTATTTTTACAGCCCCTCTAATCTCCCTGAGCATTTCACAGTCACTATCACCATCCTTGTCAGATGGCTGGTAGTATATCCCTACTGCTGTATTCTTATTATTTGAGCATGGAAACGCTAGCCATAGAGATTCTAAGTCACAGTTTGGTTCATTCAAGATTTTTACTTTATTTGATTTAATGCTTTCTTTCACATATACTGCCACACCCCCCACCAGCAAGACCTTTTCTGTCCTTCCGATATATTTTTGTACCCTTGTATTACTGTGTCCCATTGATTATCCTCATTCCACCAAGTTTCTGTGATACCTATTACATCAATACCCTCATTTAATACGAGGCATTCTAGCTCACCCACCTTATTATTTAGGCATCTAGCATTCGTATACAAACACTTTAAAAACGTGTCACTTTTTAACTTATCTGCCATTGCATAATGTACAGACGCTCCCCGGGTTATGCAAGACCTGACTTACGCAAATTCGCACTTACGGAAAAAGTTCCATAAGCCAGAAATAAGATTTTCGAGTTGCGGAAATTTTTTCATAATGTATGGGTATACATTTCCAATGTACACAAAATTCGAGTTATGCAATGCTTTCTGGAATGGAATAATTGTCTAAGTCATCTGTAACTGAATGGGACTTTTTCATTTGGCTTTCCTCATCAGACCCTCCCCTCCTAAACTGGAGGGAAAGAATCCCCATTAGTAGATCCTCCCCTAAGGTATGTCTCTAACTGAACCATACGCTCCTTTGTACCGGTCAATTTTCCCCCAGTCCTTAGTTTAAAAACTGCTCTACAAACCTTTTAATTTTATGTGCCAGCAATCTGGTTCCATTTTGGTTTAGGTGGAGCCCATCTTTCCTGTATAGTCTCCCCCTTTCCCAAAAGTTCCCCCAGTTCCTAATAAATCTAAACCTCTCCTCCCTACACCATCATCTCATCCATGCATTGAGACCCTGCAGTTCTACCTGTCTAACTGGCCCTGCATGTGGAACTTGAACTATTTAAGAGAAAGCTACCATAGAATATCAGGGTTGGAAGGGACCTCAGGAGGTCATCTAGTTCAACCCCCTGCTCAAAGCAAGGCCAATCCCCAGACAGATTTTTGCCCCATCCCTAAATGGCCCCCTCACGGATTGAGCTCACAACTCTAGGTTTAACAGGCCAA
Source organism: Gopherus evgoodei (assembly GCF_007399415.2). Lineage (NCBI taxonomy): Eukaryota > Metazoa > Chordata > Testudines > Testudinidae > Gopherus > Gopherus evgoodei. The sequence goes on along the minus strand of NC_044323.1, from coordinate 242,255,898 downwards.
TGCTCAAACCACTGAGGTATCCTTCTCCCCATATGGTTTAGCCTGGAGCATATGGTTCAGACAGACATACCATGGAGGTCCCGACTTCAATATCTTGCCTAAAAGCCTAAATATGGACTCCAGGACCTCTCTCCTATCCTTCCCTACGTCATTGGTATGGTGGGTTGGACCCCCCCTTCCAGGATACCACCTAGTGTACTGGTGTTTCAGAGCCTATCTCCTCCGCCAGCCTGGGCTCCCTTACACTGTTTAGCTGAACTAAGCTCTCTGGCCTCCTCCAGCAAACACACAGGTCGGAACAAACCCAGCTGTATAATCATACAGACACTACAATCACCTCTGCTCGGAAATTGCCAGGCATTCAAGTGCACATCGTCTCTGGAGTATAAACCCAAAGTTGTATTATCTTGCACTGCACAGAAAACTGTATAGTGTAAGCTTATGAAATTCACTCCTTCCCTCAATGTGAAGGAAAATATGCACAGCTCTCCCCCAATCCCACCCTCATTATGAATTGCACAAACTGGGTTTTAGAAAACAAAACAAGTTTATTAACTACAAAGGATAAATTGTAAGTGATTATAAGCGATAGCAAAACAGATTACTGAGCAAATAAAACAAAAAACATACAAATGAAGCTTAATACACTAAATTAACTGGTTAATAGTAACAAATTCTCACTTTAAGTGCTGTATTTTGTAGGTTGTAAAGTTTCTTGAAGGTAAGGTGCAAGCAGTGCAGTTTAGATCTCCAGGTATTCCTTTCACAGGCTAGATCTTTCTCATGTGGGTTCAGCCCCTGCCTCCCAACCCCTTGAGCTTAGTTCCTTTGTTTCTTCAGGTGTTTTCAGCAGTCTTCCTTCTTGGGTGGGAAGGCAGTGGAGAAGAAACCTGACTACCTCACTTCCCTGCTTTAAATAGGATTTACATATGGTACAAGTATTTTGTTTCAGTGCAATTCCCTCACCCCCTAGTGGAAAAATACCTGAAGTCCAAGATGTAATCCAGCACCACGTGACATGATCACAGCATACGAGGAAACTTCTCAGGAAGGTGGGAGATTAGCATCTTCAGAGTCCTATTGTTCTCCCAAATGGCCCATCCAGGCTGATTGCATACTGTCTGGTGGATGTTCCCCAAATGTAAACAATATTCCTAACTTCAGATACAGAAATGATATATGCATACAAATAGGATAATGAATTTCAGTAAAACAGAACCTTTCCAATGATACCTCACATGACCCATCTTGCATAACATATTTTAGTTATGTCATATTCATATCAGAAGCATATCTCTATGAAGAATATAGGGCGTAGGCTCACAATTGATACTTACATGTTCCACGGCCAACGGCTTCTCCCCAGCACTACACACAAGTCTATCTAGTGTGACAAAGTTCCATCCTCATCTTCATGGATCCTGAGTTTCCTGACAGATTTCACTAGCCTCAGAGGCTCACTGTGATCCTCTCCTTAACCCTTCTCTCTCTAGGGACAAGGGTCACAGTCTACTGAGCCATTTTCACCATAAGCCAGTGAGGGAGGTGAGGAGAAGCTATCCTCCCTAGCACAGTCTCTGTTGTCTCCCAGTCTCAGTGATTAAGGGGGGGGGGGCAGGCCCAACCTCTACTCCAGGTTCCAGCCCAGGGACCCCAATAGTATCAGCTATAGTAGCTGATCTTTTAGGAACAGGACACATACAATTCCCTGGGCTACTTCCCCACAGCAGCCCCCACTTCCTCAAGCTCCACTTCATCCTTACCTCAGGGCCACCTTCCTTGTACCTAATATGGTGTATACAGCTCAGTCTCTCCAACAACACAACTCCTTACAAATCCTGACATACATACACACCTGACTAACTAACTGGGAGGCTTTTTGACTGGTTTCAGCCAGCTCCTGATTGGCTTCAGGTGTCCCAATCAACCTAGCAGTCTCCACTGCCTTCTGGAAAGATCTTAATTGGCCCCAGGTGTCTTAATTGACCTGGAGCAGCTGCCATTTACTTATCCTGGTCCCAGGGATTTGTTTAACCTAGGGCTAATACAGCTATTTAGCCTTGCCCTGTCACGTTAGATATCTTGAGAGAGCCACAACCTTCATACCAGGCAGGCAAGTCACCATGCAATTCTTGTGGTCATCCCAAACCCACCTATCTAGGTTTAACAATTGAATTCCCCATAACTATTACTATTCTCTTCCCAGTAACTGGAGTTCTCTCCCCTGGAGAGGTATCCTTAGTGTGAGAGGATAACCATCACATCATCTGGAAGGAGGATCCCAACTATGGGATTGTTTCCCTCTACTCCAGTTGGATGTTCTCCTTCCCTGAGACTTTCATTCTCCTCAACAGCACATAGGCTGTCAGACCAGGGGTGGGAACATTCTACTGTGTCCCAGAAACTCTCATGCATGTACCTGTCTCCTTTAGCTCCTCCAGTTCAGATACTCTGATCTCCAAAGCCCATACACGGTCTCTGAGGGCCAGGAGCTCCTTGCTCCTAATGCACACATATGCAACCTGCCCATACGACAGATAATCATACATGCTGCATTGAGTATAATAAACTAGATAGCCCCACTCTGTTGCTGGACTTCTGCCTGCATTCTCTTTTTACTCCTGCAGCTCGTTCCATTGTTGTTTTGTTTTTATCAGGGGCTGTATTTGGCCTTAAGTTTAAAGAATGTTAAGTGTATCTAGCTCCCCACTAAACTCCCTCGCAAAACACCCCTGTCTGCTAGCTCCTCTGGTTGCTTAGGAGAGGGCTTTTTAAAGCCCTGGTCTTCCTCAGTAGCCCTGCCCCCTGGTTAAGGGTTGATGGGTGCTAAAGGGCTTAGGGATCAAAGCCTCCTTAAGAAGCTCTCAGCCTTGCCTAGCAGGCTGCTAGGCTCAGCACACAATCCCCCAAACAAATAGACCACATGGTATATTTCAGTCAAGCAGCAAGTACTCCACAAACACACTACGGACAACAAATATACCCCAAAGGTCATGTCATTGGTTTTTTTCAAAGTACATGTGTTTTGTCATATGTCATGCATAATACTCAAATGCCCTACTGAGAGGGCCAAATATGTTTACTACCAGTATTCTGTTTGTATTCTATGTAAACTCATTAAAAAGAAAGAGGAGAAATCATGTTCACTGCTTGCAATTTACTGCTTCTTTTCTCTTTAAGTTTTGTATAAATGTACAAACAACAACAACAACTGCTCTTCCTTGGGGAGCAAATCCACTAAATCCTCTTGATTGATTCATTTTACATCTCCTGTTCTTTTCAATGTATATATTTTAAAAGAACCAACTCTATCCCCTTGACTAGAGGTAATTGATAAACGCTGAAAAAGTAAACCTTAACATACAACTTTGAAGTTACAAAAGACGCTTAAAAACAAGAAAGTTCAGAGTTAAGGCTCAAACTCCACCTTTAATTTGGCCCACAGTATCTAAGTATTAGAGAACTCAAAGAAACATACACATGATATATTCCAGATATGTTGCTATCCCAAGATACAATAGGACTTTTTAATTAGTTTGCTTCCATATGAAGAAGCCACACCTCAGCAATTATAAGATCATTAATACACACCTTTGGAAGTTTCTTCTAACCTTTAGGCACACACCTTACTCCCATTAGCCTTAATAGAAGTCACAAGTGCACTGAGGGGGAAAACAGGCCCACTTAAAAAGTTATACAATGTATACCTATTAATCTTCAGGTCATGCTTAAGGTCAAATATTCTAAAAATGTTTATGAAAAATACTTACTAGGCAAGCACAGAGGCCTCTTCAGCATTGGGACAAACCTACAGGCCATTAAATCTATAGAAAATCTTTCCTTTTTTAAACCAACGCCAAACATTTTAGGGCATTTTTTATGGGGACTGGGGGCATTTTTGGACCATGTTGTTCAAGTGTTGGGGGTGGGAAGGGGAAATGTGACAAGGAATACTAAGCATGAATGAAAGATATGCATCTTATTTGAATTTTTCCCTCCATCCCTCACTCCCTCCTCAAATTCCAGTTCCTTAGTTGTGCTTCTTTGCTGTGTGTGTAGAGTATTAACAGCAAAGCGACTGCACTATTGCGTTCTGAAATATGCTACATGGACATCTCACAGATCAGGAGTTTAATTATTTTCATTTTCTGTAAGGACACTCAAAAATGCAGCAGATGACCACAATTCAAGAACTATGGCTGAAGAAAGACAGAGAGTGGAAATTTTTTTCAAATTGGAAATAGAAAATATCTCACTGTATTAGCCATCTACTTCTTGATGGGACTAGTATTGTAACTTATGTACTGGTAAGTCTTTACTCTTCAGTTTCCAGCAATGCAATTTACAGCTTCTCTTCCTTAAATTTTGTATAACTGTACAAATCAGTTCCAGCTACTTAATCTGTAAAAGTGGTCTGATCAGGAATGGAGTTGTTAGGTACACATCTTCATACATGCTGTGTCCTGGAGTTAGATTACTAGACAGTGGATCTACATTTTCTCATGCTACCAGGTTGATTTCCATACTAACACACCAGGAAGGATAGGAAGAGCAATTAGGTGTGTCAGAAGAAAATAGAAGTGAGAATGCATAAACTGTACAACTAGGGAAATGCAACTAGATGGAACTACTATAAGGTGAGCACAAAATTGGTTGGAAAACTGTTCTCAGAGAGTAGTTATCAGTGGTTCAGTCGTACTAGAAGGACATAATGAGTGGGGTTCCACAGGGATCAGTTCTGGGTGTGGTTCCGTTCAATATGTTCATCAATGATTTAGATAATGGCACAGAGTACACTTATAAAGTTTGCAGACAGTACCAAGCTAGGAGGGGTTGCGAGTGCTTTGGAGGATAGGACAAACTGGAGTAGTGGTCTGAAGTAAATAGGATGAACTTCAGTAAGGACAAATGCAAAGTTCTCCACTTAGGAAGGAACAATCAGTTGCACACCTACAAAATGGGAAATGACTGCCTAGGAAGGAGTACTGCGGAAAGGGATCTGGGGGTCATAGTGGCCCACAAGCTAAATATGAGTCAACAGTGTAACGCTGTTGCAAAAAAAGTGAACGTTCTTCTTGGATGTATTAGCAGGAGTGTTGTAAGTAAGACACGAGAAGTAATTCTTCCACTCCATTCCGCGCTGATTAGGTCTCAACTGGAGTACTGTGTCTAGTACTGGATGCTATATTTCAGGAAGGATGTGAACAAATTGGAGAGGGTCCAGAGAAGAGAAACAAAAATTTTTAAAAGTCTAGAAAATGTGACCTATGAGGGAAGATTGAAAAAATTGGGTTTGTTGAGTTTGGAAAAGAAAAGACAGAGACGGGACATGATAATAGTTTTCAAGTATGTAAAAGGTTGTTACAAGGAGGAGGAAAAAAAATGTTTTTCTTAACCTCTGAGGATAGGACAAGAAGCAATGGGCTTAAATTGCAGCAAGGGAAGTTTAGGTTGGATATTAGGAAAAAATTCCTAACTGTCAAGGTGCACTGGAATAAATTGCCTAGGGAGGTTGTGGAATCTCCATCATCAGAGATTTTTAAGAGCAGGTTAGACAAGGATCTGTCAGGAATGATGTAGATAATACTTAGTTCTGCCATGAGTGTAGGGGACTGGACTAGATGACCCTCAAGGTCTCTTCCAGTTCTCTGATTCTATATCTGATATGTTACACAATAGCTGGTTTGGTTTTTGTTTGTTGATGGGGAGAAAGAGGCCTTTTTGTAAGTATCTTACATGGCGACTGCCTTCTTTGCAACACGTCTGTACAGTACCTAGCACAATGAAGCCCTTATCTAGATAAATGTCTATCAGGGACGGTCTAGACAGTATTTGGTCCTCCCATGAGGGCAGGGGACTGGACTCGATGACCTCTTGAGGTCCCTTCCAGTCCTAGAGTCTATGAATCTTTGATTGCAATTCAAAGGTGCTACCATATATAAATAATAAGATTAATTATATGCCTCAATTAAACATTCACTCCAGTGATGGCTGCATTTCAGTGGCTGTCATAAACAGATAGCTAAGGGTTAATGTCTCTTTCAACTGTAAAGGGTTAACAAACAGTGACCTGCAACACCTGAACAGAGGACCGATCAGGAGACAAGATACTTTCAAATCTGGGTGGAGGGAAGTTTGGGTGTGGGTCCTTTGTTCTTGGTCTGTTCTCTTTCTGGGTTCTGAGAGTGACCACATGAATCTCCAGGCTCTTTAATCTTCTGTTTCCAATTGTAAGTACAGAGGTAGAAAGACAATATAGGCTTTTACATTGTTTTTCTGTATTTGCAAATGTGTAGTCTGCTGGAAATAGTTTAAATTGTATTTTTTCTGGATAAGGCTGTTTATCCATTTTCTATAGCTAAAAGACCCTGTAACTGCTTACCATCTAAATGCAGAGATAAACCTTTTACTTTTTTTTTCTTCTTTCTTTTTTATTAAAAGCTTTGCTTTAAGACCTGTTTGATTTTTTTTTCTCCTAGTTAAGGCTCAAAGGAACTGAGTCTATGTACACCAGGGAATTGGTGGGGAGAAGGGAAAGAGAGCAGAGGGGAGGGAAGGATAAGTTTCCTCTTTGTGTCACATTCAAGAACCTTGAATCTGTATTGCCCTGAGGGAGGGAAAGGTAAATTACCTCTTTGTTAGATTCACGGAGTTGAATCACGGTGATCTCCTAGAGTACCCAGGGTGGGAAAGATCTGGGAGGAGGTAAAGAGAGGGGAGGGAATGGTTTATTTCCCTTTGTTGTGAGACTCAAGGAATCTGGGTCTTGGGGGTCCCCAGGGAAGGGTTTGGGGAGACCAGAGTCTATCAGGCGCTCTACCTAAGTCCTGATTGGTGGCAGCCTATCAGATCTAAGCTGGTAATTATTAGGGGAATTCATGCTAGTACCCATATTTTGGATGCTAAGGTCCAGATTTGGGAATTATACTATGAAAGTGGCATATCAAGACCCTTGGCTCTTATAATACTATCAAAAGTTTAGGTAGGTGGGGTGGTGGTGGTGTCGAAATACTTGTCTTCAGCACCTCTTTATTGGTTGTTGCCATCTCCCCTCTCTAGTAGGGCGGGCGCAGATAAGGCTTCACAGACAGCAACAAAACGCACGTGTTTGCTTATACTGCCAGTAACAGGATGTGGAATGGACAGGGGAGTGAGTGGTGAGAGACCCCAAATGTGAGGCTGGTCGTGTGCGTTGGAAAGGACCGGGCTGGGCTGGGCTGGGCCGGGCCAGAGGGTGATTTTGCCAGGGCAGAGACAGAGTTAGGACGGGATGGAGGGAGTTTGATGCCGGGGGAGATTTTGAGGGGTCCGAATGGGGCGGTTTGGGAACGGGGGGTGATTTTGGCGGGGGTCGGGGGGGGGGACGGGGGTGATTTTGGCGGAGGCCGGAGGGGGTCGGGTGGGGACGGGGGTGATTTTGGCGGGGACGGGCCGTTGCTACAAAACACAACGTTTTAAAAAGGTGGCAGGAAAAGGAACGAAGCACAGACCCCACATTAAAGCAATAGTCGGGGCAGGCCCCGGCACCCGGCCCTCTCCCCAGAGTTTACCGCGCTCCCCGCCTTACACACACTGCCTCAGCAAGTCCCTTACTATCACACTCACCGCACTAGCCAGTTTTTCTCCTTCCTCTGATTGGTTGACTGGTTTGTCAGTTAAATAGCGGCTTGCGTTGTCAGCCCCGGAAGCGCGAGCCTGGCTACCCCAGCTCGATGGCATTTCCCATTTAGTTGGGGGCACTCTAGGCGGCGGGCTCTATCTCTGTGGTATCTGTTAGGCTGCGTGACAGCCGGTCTAGGCAGTGGGCGCAGGCGCCGTGATCCGGGTTGCAACTAGCTGTTAATAGCGGAGCCAGGCCTGGGCGCGAGACGGGTCAGGGTGCCCCAGCCCTGGCAGCTCACCGGTGCTTTGCCTCCCACTAGCAGGCGGCGAGAGGGACGCTCAGGTTCTCCTCGCCTCAAGACCGGGGGGCGAGCGCCAGGCGGCTCTGGGCAGCAGCCAGGACGGCAGCAGAGGTCAGTCTGGGGCACACCGGGGGCAGCTGTTCGAGGAGTTCGGGGGAGAATAAGGATGCGGGGGAGGGGGGGAGAAGCTGTTTATTCTAGTGAATTTTAGGTTCTTATTTCTCAGACCTAGGAAGAAAACCCCCCTTCCCTAAGAGTTCACCATTAATGGCCTCAGAACTGCCCTGCTTGGGGGACTAGGAGCGCTCAGGCCCTGCCCCTGGCGTAGTCGAAGACTTGGGCCTGGCATCACTTTTTATAGGCTTCCCACTATGCCAGCTGGTGACTAGCTGGTAGCAAGGGTCACAGTACAGTGGTGATAGAAAAGCTTACTCTGGCTCTTCTGTGCGGCTTTTGATCTCTTGCCCATTTCTCTTTGATGGAGGCTATGGAGAGACTACAGGGCCCACCCAGCCTGGAATGTGCCATGTCCAAAGTGGCAGCTATAGGAACCCTGTAAGCCAGGTCCTGTAGTCTTTGACCACTAGACCTTTAGGATTAAGATGGGGTGTTACATGCTAGGGTTGAAGTCTTTGCGATGCTCATTACAGGTTGGGGTTGTTCTCCGCTAAGGATGGCTGCCCTCTGGTTTCACTTGATAGCACTTGGGCTCCTGAAGACCAGTTTAGTGGGGTATGAGTTTTACATAGTGAATACAGTTTTATCCCTTAACCTGCTAGTGGTAAACTTATTTTTGAAGACAGCTGAATTCTGTTTTTAATTTATAGACCAGGGTTAAAAAAATTAGGACTGTACATTCCCTTCTGTCCATAGCAATCACCATCCTCTTTCTCTTTCCATCCACTTCTGCCCCCAGTATCAATTGTAAACTTGCACAGAGGTTGAGGTGCACTGTTTGTGCAGGGAAAAGGGCCTGGTTGTAGTAAACTAAACTTTTAGTTATTAACTCACAAGTCAACATCTCACAGTAGGTAAATGTTCACATTTAGGACCACCATTATTTCTACCCTTTATAGAGTCAATTTCTACATTTTTTTTTCCCTCTCCATCCTATTTTCTCTATATATATCCCTCTTCTATTTTCCTTTCTATACAGTAGCTCCCAATTGCCATTCACTCACGGTCTTCATCATCACCTGCTCATCTGATTAAGTGATCATCAATAAAATTGTTAAATATTTAAGTGTCAGCATTTGTCTCTGGAATTAATATTCCAATTAGATTAATTGGCGTGAAGGAATTCATACCTGAAAATCTATTGTTTCAGGCTGTCCACAGATTCATGGAATTTCACATCAGTTACTCACTTTGCAGTTAGAGGGTTAACTTTATAAACATGATGTCTAGAATATTTTTTGTAGTTATGTTTTAGTAGATTCTGAATAGCTCATGCAGGTCACATAGATACATGAGGAGCACTAGATCCAATATGCAGAGCAGGTGTTTGACAGCTATGACTTAACTCCACCACCACCAGTACTCCTTGTGGAAATAGGCAATAATATCGATAGTGGCATATCTACTACAGTTATTAATATGCATCATCTTGGAACAAAAAAAATTAAATTCCTCTTATTTCTTCTGAAAGAATAAGAACATGAGAATAGCCATATTGGGTCAGACCAATTGTCCATCTTGCCCAGTATGCTGTCTTCCGACAGTGGTTGGTGCTGATGTTTCAGAGGGAATGAACAGAACAGGGACACTTATTGAAGGATCATCCCCTTTCATCCAGCTACTAGCAGTCAGAGGTTGAGGGACACCCAGAGAATGGGGTTGTACCTCTGACCATCTGAGTGAATAGCCATTGATGGACCTACTGTCTGAACATTTCTAATTTTTTTTGAGCCTTGTTATAGTTTTGGCCTTCACAGCATTCCCTAGCAACGAGTTTCACAGGTTGACTGTATATTGTGTGAAGTAGTACTTCCTTTTGTTTGTTTTAAACCTGCTGCCTATTAGTCTGATTGGGTGACCCCCTGGTTCTTGCGTTATGTGAAGGGATAAATATCATTCCATATTCACTTTTTCTACACCATTCATGATTTTATAGACCTCTATCATATCCCCACTTAGTTGTCTCTAGTCCAAGCTGAACCAGTCCCAATCTTTTAATCTCTTCTACTGAAGCTGTTCCATACCCCTAATTGTTTCTGTTGTTATTCTCTGTACTTTTTCCAGTTCTAATTTATTTTTTTAAATGGGGTGGCCAGAACTGCATGTAGTATTCAAGATGTGGGTGAACTGTGGATTTATATAGGGACATTATGATATTTTTTGTCTTGTCTATCCCTTTTGTAATTATTAGCTTTTTTTGACCACTACTGCATGTTGAGTGGATGTTTTCAGAGAACTATCCACAGTAACTCCAAGATCACTTTCCTGAGCTATAACAGCTAATTTAGACACCATCATTTTGTATATGTGGTTGGGATTATGTTTTATCAACACTGAATTTCATCTGCCATTTTGTTGCCCAGTAACCCAATTTTATGAGATCCTTTTGTTGCTCTTCACAATCAGCTTTAGACTTAGCTTTGATTAATTTTGTATTGTCTGCAATCTTTGCCCCGTTACTGTTTATCCTTTTTTCCACATCATTTATGAATATGTGAGCAGCACTGGCCCTGGAACAGATCCTTTGAGGGCCCTGCTGTTTACTCTCTGCTTTGAAAACTGACCATGTATTCCTATCCTGTGTTTCCGATCTTTTAACCACTTACTGATCCATGAGAGGACCGTTCCACTTATATCCCATGATTGCCAACATTGCTTAAGAGCCTTTGGTGAAGGACCTTATCAAAGGCTTTCTGAAAGTCCAGGCACGCTATTTTTATTGGATCACCCTTGTTCACATGCTTATTGACTCCCTCAAAGAATTCTAATGGATTATGCCTCACCAGTCTTCCTTTACAAAAGCAGTGTTAAGTCTTCCCCAACATATTGTGTTAATCTGTGTGTCTAATAATGCTTTTCTGTAGTTTCAATCAATTTTCCTGTTGTTCAGGTTAGGTTTTCTGCTCTTTAATTGGCAGGATTGCCTCTGCAGCCGTTTAAAAAAATTGATGTCACATCAGCTATCCTCCAATTATCTAGTAATACAAGAACTAGGGGTCACCAAATGAAATTAAAACAAATAAAAGGAAGTTCTTCTTCACACAGCGCACAGTCAACTTGTGGAACTCCTTACCTGAGGAGGTTGTGAAGGCTGGGACTATAACAATGTTTAAAAGGGAACTGGATAAATTCATGGTGGCTAAGTCCATAAATGGCTATTAGCCAGGAAGGGTAAAGAATGGTGTCCCTAGCCTCTGTTCATCAGAGGACGGAGATGGATGGCAGGGGAGAGATCACTTAGCTTCACTCCCACTGGGGCACCTGGCATTGGCCATTGTCGGTAGACAGATACTGGGCTAGATGGACCTTTGGTCTGACGCGGTACGGCCGTTCCTATGTTCTTATATTCTTATTATGTAGTACAGAAGCTGATTAAGCAATAAGTTATGTACCACAGTTAATTGTTCTTCAGTTTCATATTTGAGCTCCTGATTATTACAGTTAAATTCATCAGTTTGTTCCAAAATCTCCTATTGACACCTCAGTCTGGGACAGTTCCTCAGATTTATTACCTAAAAAGAATGGCTCAAGTTTGGGAATCTCCCTCGCATCCTCAGCCATGAAGACCAAAGCAAAGAATTCATTTAGTTTCTCCACAATAGTCTTGTTTTCAGACAACTTAAATGTAGTGACATTCTTTCATATACATCAGTTTGAACCAACCTATTTGAAGCGTATTGTCCAGTACACAATATTCTGTCTTAATCCAAGTGGAATTTATAAGAAAATGAGTTAAGGCTAGGTGCACGGGAATGTTCTTCCTCTACTAAGCCCATGGCACCTCACTTAAAGTATTTTCTTAGCTATACAGGCAGTCCTTGGACTTATGACACAGTTGGTTCCTGAACATTGCCTCGTAAATTGAAGTCTTGTAACTCAGAACCGCAATACACGCCGTCGTGGGACCGAGCATCGTAAAGTCGAAACAAATTGTTGTAAGTCAAATCAGGGGGTAAATTCAGAAATGTTGTAAGTGCCATTCTTAAGCTGAATGTCAAAGTCAAGGACTGTCTGTATAAACAATTGTGTGTATTTTACGAACATCTAATTTATGTCCTCCATTGTGCCTACCAATTTAGGCAATATTCTTCTAAAGTGACATTTCTGCCATTCTATGTGCCCCACAAAAGAAATAGTAAAAACTAGCAACTGAATATTACTAAAATGAAACTATATATATGTACAATTATGTAGTGCCAGATGCATTGGTAAGATACTTGGAAGGAAGGCCTTAATGATTAAGAGGAAAATTTGTGAGGCCCCTAGAATAGTTTCTGATACTGCACAGACCACTGAGACTCCTTTACCCACACAATCCTGTTGCCTCAAGCTAGTGCAGAAAATGGCAACAAAAATGTTAACAGCACTGGCTAGAAACAATTCTGCTTAGGTCACTCAATGCACACTGTTTGGCTCTTGCTAACTATATTCATGTGTACAACTTAGATATCTGCTGAAACGGCCATTATATTGTTTATCTAGCTGATGATTCTAGTAGATGATTTATTGTTTGTGTGAATATTAAACAGCTATAAGCTAAATGGAACATATTAATGGAGAACTATTTGACTAATCAAAGAGGAGAGGAGTAGTAATAGAAGTTTAAAAGGTGTGATGGTTCTATATTGGGGTGTCAAGCAATTAAAAAAATTTAATCACGAGTAGTCGCACAGTTAAACAATAGAATACCATTTATTTAAATTTTTTGATGTTTTCTGCTCTTTCAAATATTGATGTTAATTACAACACAGTACAAAGTATGCTGTGCTCACTTTACATTCATTTTTTATTACAAATATTTACACTATAAAAATAGTATTTTTCAATTCTCCTACTACGAGAACTGTAGTGCAATCTCCATCATGAAAGTTGAACTTACAAATGTAGAATTATGTACACAATAACTGCATTCAAAAATAAACAATGTATAACTTTAGAGCCTACATGGCCACTCAGTCCTACTTTTTGTTCAGCCAGTTGCTAAGACAAACAAGTTGGTTTACATTTGCAGGAGATAATGCAGCCCACTTCTTGTTTACAATGTCACCTGAAAGTGAGAACAGGTGTTTGCATGGCATGGTTATAGCCGGTGTTGCAAGATATTTGTGTCAGATGCACTAAAGATTGATATGTCCCTTCATGCTTCAACCACCATTCCAGAGGACATGCGTCCATGCTGATGATGAGTTCTGCTTGATAATGATCCAAAGCAGTGCAGCCTGCTGCATGTTCATTTTCACCATCTGAATCAGATGCCACCAGCAAAAGAGTGACTTTCTTCTTTGGTGGTTCAGGTTCTGTAGCTTCCGCATCGGAGTATTGCTTTTTTTAAGACTTCTGAAAGCATGTTCTACCCCTTGTCTCTCTCAGAACTTGGAAGGCACTTCAGATTCTTAAACCTTGGGTTGAGCACTGTAGCTCAGTGGTGAGCTGGAGCCAGTTCGTGCGAACCTGTTGTTTAAAATTAGAAGCTGGTTTAGAACCGGTTGTTAAAGGGGTGGGCAAACTCCAGCCCGTGGGACCGACCTGTACGGCCTGCCTGAGCTCCCAGCTGAGAAGACTCCCCTGGCCCCACCCCCACCTTTCTCCCTTTTGCAGAGCCCTGCGCCAGCACTCTGGACCGCTCCTGGGCAGCTCTGTAGCTTCTGCCGCTTTGAGTGGCATGGTAAGGGGATGGGGCTGAAAGCTCCAGCGGGTCACGCGGCATCCATACACGCTGCCCTGAGCAGCATGGTAAGAGGGCCGGGCCAGGGCTGGAAGGAGTGGTTGAATAAGGGGCAGGGAGCAGTTGGAGGGGGTGGTTCTGGGGGGGCAGTCAGGGAATGGAAAAATGGGGGGGGGGTTGGGTAGGCGTAGGAGTTCCAAGGATCTGTTGGGGTGGTGGTGGATGGGGTTGGGACAGTCAAGGGACGGAGAGCGTGGCGAGTTGGGTAGGGGGTGGGGCCCTGGAGGGCAGTTAGAGTGGGGGGTCTTGGGCTTGTACTCAATGGGCGGCACTTAGTAACTGGTTCTCTACCGGGTCATCGGCAGCACTTCAGCGGCGGGTCATTCACTCGCTCCGGAGGTCTTCAGTGGCACTGAACGACCTGCCATCAAAGAGCTGGTAGGGAACCGGTTATTAACATTGACAGCTTATCACTGCTGCAGCAGTCTTTAGAAATCTCAAATTGGTACTTTCTTTGCATTTTGTGAAATCTGCAGGAAAAGGTGTTAAAATGAACGTGTGCTGGGTCATCATCCAAGACTTCTGTAACATGAAATATACGCAGGAAGCAGGTAAAACAAAGGAGACATACAACTAGCCCACAAGAAGTTCAGTCAAATTATTTAACCTTTTTTTTTAAATGAGTGTCATCTGCATGGAACCATGTCCTCTGGAATGGTGTCCGAAGCATGAAGTAGCATACGAATGTTTAGTATGCCTGGCACATAAATACTTTGCAATGCTGGCTACAAAAGTGCCATGCAAATGCCTGTTCACAGTTTAGGTCATTGTAAATAAGAAGCGGGCAGCATATCTCCCCTAAAGATAAACAGACTTGTTTTTCTTAGCGATTGGCTGAACAAGTAGGACTGAGTGGACTTATACGCTCTAAAGTTTTACATTGTTTATTTTTGAGTGCAGTTATGTAACAAATCTACATTTGTAAGTTGCACTTTTACAACAGAGTGCATTACGCTACTTTTGAGGTGAAATGAGAGATACTATACTGTTTATTATTTTTACAGTGCAAATGTTATAATACAAAATGTGTACTGTACACTTTGTGTTGTAATTGAAATTATGTATTAGAAAAGGTAGAAAACATCCAAAACATTTAATGAATTTCAATTGGTATTCTGTTGTATAACAGTGAAATGAGAACTGTGATTAACTCAAAATTATGCTTAAGTATCTGGATGAATCACGACTTAGACTAGCTGCCTTTATTCTTTTCAGGGGATGCAAACATGTACATTAATGATGGTCAAAGGGCATCAGACAGCTGAACTACTCAGTTCAGTTAATAAAGATCACTTTGAGAAGCTTTATACTCTGTGATATGGGAAAGTATGTCCCGATTGCTCAAAATAAAGATATAGAGGCTATGTTTCACTTCACAAGTACTGGACCTTGGGATGCATTTTAAAACTATGCAAGGATTAATGGAGTTTCTGGTAGATGTGATTTCACAGTGATGGATCACTGAGCACTAGAAATGGGTCCGCTCTACATGATTTTGATGTTCCAAAATTTAAAAATTAATTCATCATATTATCATCATTCATTCCTTGAGTTATTTTTCAGGTGACACTTTTTTAGATATACTAGAAGAATGCATACTATTAAAAGTATGATTAACCTACAGAAACAAAAGCCTTAAAATTTAGGGTTAAATACAAATATTTTCACTTACAGATAGTTCTAATTTAGAACTGACTGTTTAATAGACTCTAAATTCTGTATGGTCACACCTTAAAAGAAGGGAAAAAAGCTCTTCTCGTGCATTTATAAACCATTTGACAAGGGAAGAAGCAGAATTTATTATAAACAAAAGCTAAGTGTTATAAGGTCAACAACCAGTTTTATAATGCAGCTAAAAAACAACACAATGTTTAAAGAGGAAGCTTTCACCTTGAATCAGAATGTTCTTATGACTGTTCATGTTCTTTGGACATAATCTTTTCAGATGTAACTTTCTTTCATAGAGGAGTCAGTGACTCGTGCTGAGAACTGGGTCAATGACATTTATTGCAATTCAAGATTCATATGAACCAAATGTGGACCTATGGATAAATTAAATTAA
This sequence comes from Gopherus evgoodei, assembly GCF_007399415.2. NCBI lineage: Eukaryota > Metazoa > Chordata > Testudines > Testudinidae > Gopherus > Gopherus evgoodei. The sequence goes on along the minus strand of NC_044323.1, from coordinate 242,240,030 downwards.
ACAACTTATACTATACACCATTCTGCATCCTCCAGCGGCTTCATAGTATAGGATGAGAGAAGCACTTTTCTGCATTCTGATGTTGATACTCCCATTTTTAATCCCTGGACCTCTGCCTGTATGGTGGTGGCAAGTCAAGAAATGGTCTTTTAAAGACAGGGGAAGGTCAAGTGTGCCTATAGAAGATTAAAATAGGGGTTCAGAAAATTACTAAATGCTAGTGTTTTTTGCCACTGGCAGCTTGAAAGAGGACCTGGGGCAGGGGTAGGGGGAGAAAAAGTTCAAGATGGTTATGTACTGTACTCCATCAATGCCAAGAAACATAAGAGAACATGAACAAAGTAAATACATTTTAAAATGAGTTTACTAAGGAAAATATATGGGACCTGGACCTCATTTTCACCTATGCTGTATTGCAACAAAATATACTCAAAATGCGGGGGGAATAGATCTTACCTTTATTAAATTCTACCTTCTTTCTGCCTCTTAAAGGAAAAAAATTGATAATTAAGCTTCCACTTCAAAATAATTAACATTAAACAAAAGATCACCAGTAGATAGTTTTGGGTCAAAATAAGTATATTATATGACTATTCAATCAGAGACCATTTCAGGATCTCTTGGTGATGACTACAACAGCTTAAACTTTTTTTTTTTTAAGTGCATAATTGTGTGTGCATTGACTGAGATGAGCAAATTCAGTATGTCAACAGGTGGCCAGTTAAATTTGACTAGTGATTCCAGGCACACACACAGTTTTGATATCCTATCCTAATAAATGATATGTTCAATAACAAAAACGAAATGGACAGACATCCATTACTTATATTAAAAGAAAGTACTGTACTTTTAAAAGCAATGTGCTTCCTTGACTAGACCAGAAGAGTTCACTTCAGTGAACATATTGTGGATTTATAGCAGAATCTGGCTCATTGCCTGTACAAATGCTGTGGGCCTAGGAGCAGCAGGGACATGCCGGCCACCTCAGGGAAGCTATGTGGTGCTAGGTAGTGAGTCTGCCAGCCCTCCCCACCAGCAGCAGTCTCGGGCCATGCGCTGCTGCCCGCCTCCCCTCCCCAGCACCAGTGGTGCCCCGAGACTTTCCCCTTTCTCTTCCTCTCCTCCCTCCCCCCGGTGGCCCAAGTTTTAATTTGGGATATATAGTTCAAGTCATGGACAGGTCACAGACCCTGAATATTTTGTTTACTGCCAGTGACCTGTCCATGACTTACTAAAAATACTCATGACTAAAACATAGCCTTACTCATGAATAAGAGTATTTTAATAAATACATGTTTTCCACTATATTTTTCTACTATCACACAGAAAAATGAAAGAAGGAATTTCACTCTGCAGGATTTCTAAACTCTGCTAGTTTTTCAATAAATTGATAACAGTAACTTGGAACTATTTGGCTAATGGCCCTGAAACCCTGTCTCTCTCGCACACACCTTAGGAGATCCAGAAGCAATCCTTTAGAAGTTTGCAGGGTGGCTCTTTCCTGTAAACATTAGGGGAGGCACAGTTCCTAAAGTACACCCAGAGGTGGATTCCCTCCAGCAAACGTTTGTAAAGTGTCCATCAGCTGATGGAGTCTCAGTTCACTTTTCAGTACACAGATAAGTTAGCTTTACACTTGTAGAGGATATGCTTCCTCAGCTGCATACTTCACAAGCTCTTTTGGGGGGACGGAAGCAGCATTCCAAGTGTATTGTGTATGTTTTAAAGGTCAGTCACTTGGTCAATTCAAACATATTTGATTGGAATACTCTATGGTATTTTGCCATAATAAGGACTATTTCCACACCAAACTTCAACTTTCCACCCATTTTGGATGTGGTCACAAGATTTAAAATATATATAATTCTCAAACAACTATATTAATTTTGCTCATACTGCTCCATTTGAAGATTATAGGACCAGTCACAATCTTTAAGTTAAGCATGTATTTAAGTTCTATGCTGAATTGAGTCACTTTCACATAGAGATGAAGCCAAGAAAAGATGGTTACTCACCTTTGTAACTGTTGTTCTTAGAGATGTGTTGCTCATATCCATTCCAATTAGGTGTGCGTGCGCCGCGTGCACATTCGTCGGAAGATTTTTACCCTAGCAACACTCGGTAGGTCGGCTGGGTCACCCCCTGGAGTGGCGCCGTTATGGTGCCGGATATATACCCCTGCCGACCCAACGGCCCTTCAGTTCCTTCTTGCGGGCTGCTCCGACAGAGGGGAAGGATGGCGGGTTTGGAATGGATATGAGCAACACATCTCGAAGAACAACAGTTACAAAGGGGAGTAACCTTCTTTTCTTCTTCGAGTGCTTGTTCATATCGATTCCAATTAGGTGATTCCCAAGCCTTACCTAGGTGGTGGGGTCAGAGTGAGATGTTGCAGAATGCAAAACTGCTGAGCCAAAGGCTGCATCATCTCTTGACTGTTGAACCAGAGCATAATGCAAGGCAAAGGTGTGGATCGAGGACCAGGGAGCTGCGCGACATATTTCCTGGATTGGTACATGAGCCAGGAAGGCAGCAGATGAAGCCTGAGCCCTGGTAGAATGTGCAGTGAGATGGCTCCAGGGAACATGAGCCAAGTCATAACAAGTGCGATGCATGCCATCACCCAAAAGGAGATCCCCTGGGAGGAGACAGGGTAGGCCCTTCATTCGGTCTACCACCGCGACGAGTTGGGGCGATTTATGAAAGGGCTTCGTCCGCTCGATATAAAATGCGAGCGCCCTACGGACATCTAGGGAGTGCAGTTGTTGCTCCCATCGTGATGAGTGCGGCTTCGGGAAGAAGACTGGAAGGAAGATGTCCTGATTGATATGGAACGCCGATACCACTTTAGGGAGGAACGCTGGGTGTGGTCGCAACTGTATCTTGTCCTTGTGAAACACAGTATATGGTGGGTCCACCCTGAGTGCCCGAAACTCGGAGACTCGTCTGGCTGATGTAATGGCTATGAGGAAAACTGTCCTTCAGGACAGGTATAGCAGCGAGCAAGTTGCTTATGACTCGAATGGTGGAGACAAGTCTGGTTAAGACCAGGTTGAGGTCCCAGGTAGAGGCAGGGTGGCATACTTGGGGGTATAGGCGCTCCAAGCCCTTGAGGAACCTGGAAACCATAGGGTGTGAAAACATGGAGTGGCCACTCTCCCTGGGTGGAAGGTAGAAATGGCCGCCACGTGCACCCTCAATGATGATACCGCTAGGCCCTGCTGTTTGAGAGACCAGAGATAGTCCAGGATGGTGGGGATCAAGACCTCGGTGGGAGTAACATTTTGCGTTTCGCACCAGCAGGAGAAATGCTTCCACTTGGCCAGATACGTAGACCGAGTGGAAGGTTTCCTGCTATCCAGGAGTATTTGTTGTACTGAGGCAGAGAAGCATAACTCTGACTGGCTCAACCACGCAGGAGCCATGCCGTGAGGTGAAGGGACTGCAGGTCTGGGTGGTGAAGTCTGCCGTGGTCCTGAGTTATGAGGTCTGGGTGAAGAGGCACGGTAATTGGGTTGGCTATCGACAGGTTGAGCAACATGGTGTACCAGTGCTGCCTGGTCCCCGCTGGGGCGATCATGATCAAGCGAGCTCCGTCCCTGTGGAGCTTTAGCAGGACCCTGTGAACCAGCGGGAATGGTGGAAAGGCATAAAGCAGTTGGCTCGTCCACAGTATCAGGAAAGCGTCTGAGATCGAGCCCGGAGAGAGACCTTGGAAGGAGCAGAACATCTGGCATTTCCTGTTCTCGCGGGAAGCGAAGAGGTCTATGCGGGGAAATTCCCACTTCCGGAAAACAGAATGAATAATGTCCAGATGGATCGACCACTCGTGAGAGCAGAAGGATCTGCTGAGTCGATCCGCCAGAGTGTTCTGAAGCCCTGGGAGAAAGGACGCTACCAGGTCTATCGAGTGGGCTATACGAAAGTCCCAGAGTTGAATGGCTTCCTGACAAAGGGGGGAGGACCGTGTCCCCCTGTTTGTTTAAGTAATACATGGCCGTTGTGTTGTCTGTGAACACTGAGACACAACGGCCTTGCAGATGCTGTTGAAATGCCTGGCATGCAAGGCAAACTGCTCTCAACTCTCGGACATTGATGTGCAAGGCCAGCTCCTGAGATGACCAAAGGCCTTGAGTGCGAAGATGTTCGAAGTGAGCACCCCAGCCAAGAGATGATGCATCCGTCGTCAGAGCCATAAAAGGCTGGGGCAGGTGGAATGGCATCCCTGCACACACCAGGGAGGGCGTCAACTACCAGTCGAGGGAGCCTAGGAGTCTCGGGGGAACCATGAGGATCCTGCCTATATTGTCTCCCCCCGGGTGGTATACTGAGGAGACCCAAGTTTGAAGGGAACGTAGGCATAGCCTGGCGTGCTTGGTCACGAACGTGCAGGCAGCCATGTGACCCAGGAGGCCAAGACAAGTTCGAGCCGAAGTGGCTGGGAATTTTTGTAGGCCTTGTATAATAGATATCATTGCGTGAAACTGCGGCTGTTGTAAGCAGGCCCTGGCGAGATTGGAATCAAGAATGGCCCCAATGAACTCTATTCTTTATGTGGGAACCAGAGTAGATTTCTCTAGGTTGATCATCAGGCCTAGTTGGATGAATAGGTCCTTGACGATGCCCACGTGCCGTGTTACTTGGGTCTCGGAGGCCCCGTGAATGAGCCAATCATCGAGATACGGGAAGACGTGTGTGCGTCGACGACGGAGAGAGGCGGCGACTACGGCCATACAGTTTGTGAACACTCTTGGGGCTGTGGAGAGGCCAAACAGAAGGACTGTAAATTGGAAATGTTGACGGCTGACCACAAACCTGAGGTACCGTCTGTGCGGAGGATAAATGGCAATGTGAAAATACATGTTCTTCATATCGAGGGCAGCATCCCAGTCTCCAGGATCCAAGGATGGGATGATGGTCCCCAGGGATACCATGCGGAACTTCAACTTTATCAAGAACTTGTTGAGTCCCCGCAGGTCTAGAATTGGTCCGAGACCTCCCTTAGCCTTGGGGATTAGGAAATAGCGGGAGTAGAACCCCTTGCCCCTCAAGTCCTCCGGTACCTCCTCTATAGCTCCCATGACAAGGAGGGACTGTACCTCCTGCAAAAGGATTTGCTCGTGAGAGGAGTCCCTGAAGAGGGATGAGGGTGGGGGTGGGGCGAAATAAACTGAAGGCGGTATCCAAATTCTACTGTGCGTAAGACCCAATGATCTGAAGTTAGTTGGGTCCACACAAGGAGAAAAAAGGAGAGGCGGTTGCAAAAGGGAGGGAAAGGATTCTGTTGAACAGCTGGTACGTCGCCCTCAGGCGCACCTTCAAATGTTTGGTTTAGGTCCCACGGGTGGTTTGGCGGGGCCGGGATTCTGACCCCCTTGGGGTCCGGACTGCCGTCTACAATTGCCTCGGCCACGCCTCCTGCTGAAATCCTGCCGCTGTCTAGGCGGGGGGTAAGGGCGCTGAGGCTGCGGCCGGAAGGGTCTGTGCTGAGTTTGCAGTGTGTGCATCCCGAGCGAGTGCATGATCACCCTATTGTCCTTCAGACTCTGCAGCCTAGGGTGTCTTTTCCAAAAATAGGCCCTGACCTTCGAAGGGCAAGTCCTGTATCGTATGCTGCAATTCAGGTGGAAGCCATGATATTCGCCTCATGGCAATTCCTGAAGCCAGATTCTGGCTGCGGAGTCGGCTGCGTCTAACGAGGCCTGGAAAGAAGTTATTGCCACCTTCTTTCCTTCCTCCAAAATGGCCTTAAACTCTTGATGTGAGTCTTGGGGGACTAACTGTGAATTTTTCACCCCGCCCAGGTGTTATAGTTACAGCGGCTAAGCAGGGCTTGTTGGTTTGCCACCCTGAATTGGAGGCCCCCCGCAGAGTAAATTTTACGTCCCAATAAATCCATGCGCCTAGCCTCCTTTGCTTTTGGGGCAGGGACTTGCTGACCATGGCGCTCCCTTTCATTAACCAATGGACGACGAGGGAGCAGGGAGGAGGGTGTACATACAGGTACTCGTACCCCTTAGAGGGCACCATGTATTTCCTCTCAATTCCCCTAGCCGTGGGCGGAATAGATGCTGGAGACTGCCAGATGGTATCAGCCTTCGCTTGGATTGTCCGAATAAATGGTAAGGCCACCCTTGTGGGACAAAATATCTACCACCGGGTCTTCTATCTCCGGAACCTCCTCCATCTGGAGGTTCATATTCAGGGCCACCTGTCTCAGGAGGTCTTGATGTGACCTTAGGTCAATTGGAGGAGGGCCCGAGAAGGATGTCCCCGCCACTTCATCTGGCGAAGAGGAAAGGCCAGGAACAATCGGGTCCTCTGTTGTCTCGTGGACTTGGGCAACGTCTGGCTCTGGTGGGACCTGAGGGTCTGGTGCCTGAATGGGAGCGTCCTCCGTACCCGCAGGAGGGGGGCGGCTAACAGTAGCCTCAGGTATGGAGCATGATGGCACTGGAGGTCCACCTTGGGCTTGGTGATATGCCCAAGGCGTCCAGAAGGACCACTGATGAGGTCCTTGGTCCTGAGCCTGGGTCTCTTGGAAGACACGGTTGGGGACATCCAAGTCACGGTCCTGTGCATAGGAAGCACTGTCCGCATGGGATGACACAGATGCATGGCGAGACGGCTGAGGAGCTGAAAACCCCTGAGAATGGTCTCCATCCCTGGGTAGTCTGTCTGTACGCTGCAGCGGAGAGCAGTACCGGGCGTTATACCGGTACCAGGAACGAGACCGGGACCTCGACCGGAATGGTGCCAGGAGGTCGACCGGGACCTCAAAGCTCGACGCCGGGAGCGGCTGCAAGAGGTGCGGTGCCGTGAGCTGTGCCGGGAGCTTGATTGGTACCGAGAGTATTGGGCCGGCGAACGGGGTCCTGAACAGTGCCGCAAGTGCGACTGGTACCGAGATGAAGAACGGTACCGGGACTGCGAGAGGCGTCGGGACTGGGATTGGCGATGGGACCAAGAACGCCGGCGGGACCGCGATCATGATTGGTGCCTCTCAGCGGTGCCGACGGAGGATGGTCTCAGTAGGGCAGGCTTGCCTATGGACTGTATAATCCACACCGGCAGTGCCAGGGGTTGAGGCAGCGCAGACTCCGTCAGTGCAATCAGATCCCTTGCCGTAGAGAACGTCTCTGGCGTGGAGGGAATAGAAAGCTCAACCACGGCGCGTGCCGGGGAGCTGTCAGGCACTGGACTTGACGGCTCTTGCAGGACCAGAATTAATAGTGCTGAAGTTGTCGGTGCCACAGCAGTTGTCGGTGCCAGGAGGTCCGACTTAGGCAGGTGCTCCGACTGTGGCATGGACACGGAAGCCGCAGGAGTCTTATGGTTTTTGACCTGCGGGGAGAGGGAGCGGTGCTGAGCAGACATCTGGGCTGGCGACGGTTGGTGCCGAGGGGCCTTAGCAGTACCAGTGCGCTGCGGTGACGAAGATGCACTTCTCCCCGGTGCGGCCTGTCCGGCACTTGGTGCCGAGGGTGGAGGAGTAAGAGCTGCTCCATCAGGAGCTGTCTGAGATAAAAGTCCCGCTCCTTTTTGGTCTGCGGCTTGAAGGCCTTGCAAATGCGGCACTTATCTGCGAGGTGGGATTCCCCAAGGCACTTAAGGCAGGAGTCGTGAGGATCTCCTGTAGGCATCGGCTCGTGACAGGCCGAGCACGGCTTGAAACCTGGTGAACCGGGCATGGGCCTCGGCACTGAATGAGGGGAAGGGGCTAATCCCCGAACCCCTTAACTATATACACTAATAGTTTATTATTTGCTTTAACACAAACTGCAAGTATAGAAATTTGAACTATATACACAATAACAACGAGAAAACTACGGGTAGCTAGGGAGGTGGAGATTAGCTAAGCCATGCTCCACTGTTCCGACGACCGACACGGGCGGTAAGAAGGAGCTGAAGGGCCGTTGGGTCGGCAGGGGTATATATCCAGCGCCATAACGGCGCCACTCCAGGGGGCGACCCAGCCAACCCACCGAGTGTTGCTAGGGTAAAAATCTTCCGACGAACGTGCACGCAGCGCGCGCACACCTAATTGGAATCGATATGAGCAAGCACTCGAAGAACATTTCAATCTGAAAAATGAAAGGCCTAAATGACTGAAAATGGTGGGAGAGGGGTTGGAATGAAAACCATTATACAACATTAACTATAAGGGTCAGAAAATATCTCACTGTATTAAGGTAAAAAGGAGATTTACAGATAGATAAAACTGATGTGTCCCTACCCGGAGAAAATTGCAATCTAATTTAGATATAATACGGTAAGGGATGACCAAAAAAACAGCAGAGGAAGGACAGTGGGGAAAGAAGACTTTATAACAGTCAATCTTATTTTCTTTCACTATATTCATCTTGTTTGCTCTGTTTTTTTAAATAAATAAAAATGTGGGATTGCATCCCAAATGTTGGGTGAGATGGAGCCATTCATTGATGTTACACAGAACAGAAATATAGATTTATTTATTTTTAAGAGTTTAATAACTCTTACAACTCAGACTTTACAAAGTATAAACCAATAAGTGTTATATTACAGTGACTATGCAATGTAATCTAGAAGCCATTCAGTACAAGTGGCTTGACTTTCAAAAGTGCAAAGTGATGACAAATTCCCTTGGAGTCACTGGAAACTAAGTGTTCAACATTTCTGAAAGTCAGAATACTAACAAACTTGGTTACTATTTGGTTCATCAAGAGAAAGTTGCCCAAGATATTGATGATCTCCTATTTTTAAAAAAATGGACATAGAAATTTAAATTTCTATCAGATATTGACAGAGAGGACTGGATGAACTGCTTTTAGCACCTCCAACTGCCCTTCATTACTTCATAATGTCAGTCTTTGCTACTATGAATCTTTTCTGATTGTGGAACTTGAAACGCTAATGTTCTGACTCTGATGGGTGGAGTTATTTTATGGAATATAACCCAGCCAACTTGTCTCTGATGTTCCCTGTAGTCTCTAGATATTTAAGGTGCCTCAGAATAGTGGCTAATTTCTTGTGTCCCGTTTTACAACATCTAGGCTTAATGAGTTTCAGTTGGGAATGGCACTCGTCTCTTGAATTTGTTGGCCTGGCCCTAAATAGGAAGTAGTAAGGCCAGAGTCTCAATCTTTTGATCAGTTTTCTGTTCACTGTTGAGAACTCGGGAAGAAACAACAGAATAAACAATAATATGATTATAACCAAAGATGGGAATGAACAAATGGTTGAGTAATCTGAGTTCTAAACTTGGTTCTAGCATTGACTTGCTGTTTGATCAATTATTTAGCCTCTCTAAACTAGTTTCTTGTAAAATGCAGATAATACTTCTGTGCCTCACAGGAATTTGAGGAGAAATAATTAGATATTTTCAATGATTCAATATCCCTTATCAAAAACAAGGAGTCCTTTTGGCACCTTAGAGACTAACAAATGAAACCAATATCCCTTATGTAAGTATGAAGTATTATGGTTAGAGAACTCAAGTCCATATTCTTTTGGATGATAAAAAGTTCTTAATTGACATGTAAAAAATTTAGGTTATATGAGCTAAAGATTTATACGATCTAATTAATTTTACAGTGGCTAATAACGCAGTCAGGGCCGCAACGTTACTTTGAGCTGGGGATACTTCTACCCTCACTAGATGAGATTGGAAAGTGTATAAACAAATGTTAAGATGTAAGATTTTTTTCATTAGTCTTTCAAGGATTGAGTTTATAAGGCTCTGTTCAGGGGAAGACTTGATGATTAAGGCCAGATCTACACTACAAAGTTTTGTCGGCATAGCTATGTCAGTCAGGCATGTGAAAAAACCACACACACCCCAGCCAACATAACTGCCTGTAAAACTGCCACTGTAGACACAGCTATGCCAGCAGAAGAGTGCATCTCTCAGAATAGTTAATGTAATTCAAAGAGGTGCTATTACTGTGCCAGCAGAAAAAATCCTGTCGGCATAAAGGGTCTACACTAGGGTCTTAGCTATAATTTCAAAGCATTTGTAGTGTAAACAAGAGTTTGAATACTGATGGTTTGGAATATGATTTCTCTCTCTCATTTAAAAGTGATGACTTGAAAACTGAGGTCTACATTTTCCCCTCTCATGGAAAAATCTAAAAGAGGGGGCTTAGGTAGAAGAAATCTCCATGAGGATCCCCTTGCAGATACTCCACTGTTGCTCTGTTGGAGGGAAAGGGGAGAGTGGACTGGGCCAACTGCAAACCTGGAAGATCTTATACTATTGGTGTGGAAGCCCAGTGTCTGAGCACTAGCTCTGGCCCCCCATGGCGTCATCGCCATCATAGTACGGCTCCATTCAATCTGCACTAACATGGCATTTCCCTGTGACATCTGCTGGGGACTGCAGAAAAGAGCCCGAGTTGCTGATTATCTATTCCACGTGAGCTCTACAGGGCTGGGTGAGAGATGATGTGAAATTTTCCCCAGCATGCCCAGTGCCTACTACATTCCTGTGTATGGAGCCCAGTCTCAGGGTGGGTAGTGTTGAAGAGGAGTCCAAGTCCCCCTTCCATGCAAGGGGGATGGTTCACTTACGGTTTTATTGGGTACTATCTGGGGCTGATGGTTCTAGTTGATAGCCCATGGTGTGGACTGCATGCCTTTACGATTTAATGATTAAGATATTAAAATGTAAATGTTTGGACACTGGCTACTTTTTATATTTTCTTATCTTGGACTCCTGTATATTAATGAAGGCTTGCATTAATCAGTACAGAGTAGTGAAAGTTTTATGAACTTGTTTCCAATGCCAGTATTTGATTTTTTTCTGGAATAGATATCCTCCTAAATTCCATCAGGATGCCATTGTTTTGTCTCCTATATGTTTCTTATATATGAAAACTAACTCAGTTTGCTGCAGGAGAGAGATCATTTTAAAGTGCTCAATCCTGAACCCATTTATGTCAACAGGAGTGAGCCTACTAATTTAAATATGCAGGATAACATTCCAAATGATGTTTTTAATTACAACAGTTATGAACAGAACACATTTTAAAATTTTTCATTTGAACATTTTTTAAACACTGAAATATTTTAAAATCTTGAAGCTTATACATAGAAATTATATAAATACAATATTTCTGTTGATTATGCTAGAAAAGTGGGAGTAAGATGGCAGTGACATAGAAACAGTGGAAATTAGTTTATTACCATGAAATAGCCAGGCGGGGTAGGGGAGAATGACACCCTAGAGATTACTTGGATTCGTGCGTTTGTGCTGACAAAGGTTATAGGGCTGTAAATTTAAACGTAGAATTTTTGTAGGCAGAATGCATTGACAAATATGCCTAATGGTAATACATCTAGTACTGAGTGTCTCAGAACAGGTCAATAATAATACTTATATTGATAGCAGCAATGTAGGAGATGTTACTTGGTATTATAGCTAAAATCCATGTTATCCCCTTAATCATAATTACATTAATATTGACAGACTCTTGACAATACTCACATTACAATTGATTGATTTCTGTCAATAATATGTTTCTAAATAAAATGTATTCATTCATAATTTGTACAATACTCAATAACAGCATTAAAATCTAATTGGAGAAATTCCTATTTTCTTTGTGATATACAATTTGTTTTATTTTGGAATGCACTGTGCAAGATAGATTTTTGGGTTATTTTTTTAAAACTAAAAGCAAAGCATGGGCTTATTTAAGGAAAGAAAAGACTTATTGGAAAACTGATTTTTCAGGGTTTTTTCTGTGTAATAAAAGCAATTGGCTGTGGTGATAAAATGTCAACAGGAGATCTCAATATTTAGTTTTACATCATTTTGTCTTAACATATTTATGTAACAACTTAATCACACTGATTTTAGTAGAATGCACTATACTGTTTATCTGTTCTTGATTTTTGCCTTGAGCGTTCCCTTCACGTACTCCTAGCCTGGTGATATACTTAAATGAAACACTGGTGTTTGTCTTTATTTATTATTGGGCATACAATTCTGGTTCCTTCACTAGTTTAAAATGATCTAAAGCAAGATGATGAAAAGAGAACAACAAGCAGTAGGGACTAGGAGAAATGGAAGTTAATTAGGCGGCATGGCGGAAAACAAGATTCTTGGTGAGATCTGTATAAAACAGAAGAATATGAAATGAAGAATTGCAGTGAAAAAATACAAGCTGAAAGATGATGATACTTGGAGGCTGTGTATGTATTTATTTATTTATCGGTACAGACACCAAGCTGCATATTTGTTCCAATGATAGGGCCAGTATCTGTGACAACAATACAAAGTGCAAGTCTAACAAGGCATTGAAATAACTGTTGTTGAGGCAGGGAAAGTAATCAAAGGAGACCTTTTATGTTAGTATTGTTTAAAAATAAAAGTGGATAAAAACAGAGTAAAATAAGAAACCACCATTGCTGCAAAACAGGAAATATGTGGAGTGGAGGCTTATTATTTCAACAAAAGTTAGCCACAAGACCACTGTGATTCTCATACATATTTATCATTCAGATGGGACTAGGCATTTCAAATTCTACTCTTTGATGTTCACATATGGATAACATTGAAATCAATGGGAGCAACTTCAGAATCTTGCCTTTTATATACATTCTAACTGTCTAAAAAATCCTAGTTAAGTGCAGGCTTCTTCAACACGGTCGTAGTGATCGAGGGTAATGAGTGCGATGTATGGCCCCAATCCAACAAATTACTTAAGTGTGTGCATAACTTTAAGCATGTGCATAGTCCTATTAAAGTCAAAGTTATGCATGTGCTTAAGTGGTTTGCTGGATAAGAGCCCATGCTAATAGATGTGGTCTGTTGTGGCTTACATTATCTAGAACTACTTAAATATATATTAATTTCCAGGACTTAGAATTCTTAGCTACTGCCATAGAGTCTGACTACACTTAATGGCAGCGCAAGCAGCAGGAATGGCTAGTCTCCTTGAGTATGTACCCATCATCTCAGACAAGTACATACTCAAGCTGACTAGCCCCTCCTGTTGCTCATGCCACCACAACTACTCTATTTTTAGTACGCTAGTTTGATCAGAGCTAATACAAAGTATGTCTCAAACTAGGAATTGCACTGCAAGTTTGAGGATTGGATATACCTATAGGCAACAAGAAGAGCTTAGCATGCCAACATCTTGAATTTTTTCTGATCTCCTTTACTTTAATATTATTTCTCTCAAGCACACATGGAAAAACTAATCACATCTACTGCAAGATTTAGCTCAACAATGTGTTCCTTGCGATAGTAATATGGGTATGTCTACACTACATACCGGATTGGTGGGCAGCAGTTGATCCAGCAGGGGTTGATTTTATCCCATCTAGTCTAGACATGATAATTTGATCTCCGAGCACTCTCCTGTCAACTCCTGTACTCCACCGCTACGAAATGCGGAGTTGATGGGGGAGCCACAGCAGTCAACACCATGGTGTCTTCACCACAGTGAAAGTCGATCTAAGTATGTCGACTTCAGCTACGTACTTCAGCTACCCCACCATCCAGGTGTGTGTGTGTTCAAGGAAAATTCATTCACCTCTTTAAAAAAAACCTCTGTGTTACGGCAACTTTCTCTCTAACAAATAAGGACTGGATGCAGCTCCCTCTGGAGTTTGGTAAATTCCATTTCAGACTTTTGTTCTCTGGAGGGACTCATTCTGTTCCTATCCAACTTTTCTAAATCAACTAAACATGCTACCTCCACAGTGCAATTAAGTCCCATTGGTCTGTTTTGTGAGGAACTCAGTTTAAAACCCCAAATCTGTGGTAGCAACCTGTGCACTTATTAGATTACTAGGCCTCCTAGCAACTCTTTTTATTTGTTGTATCTCAGTGAAAGGACCACTACATAAGGTACCCCACAGCAGAATCCTGCATTTCTGAAACATGTTATGCCATGACTTTTATGCAAGATTACTTTGATGCCCTTATACTGTATACTACTGTTTTCCCATTGCACAGAATTGTTAATATGATTATATATGCACCAAGTTATTTTTTTTAGGATAACATTATTTTTCATTCTAATACTCGGGCAGGAAAAGAGTACACATTAGTTGATGTTACCAGCATACATTTTAATCATCTTGCCAGAAAAAATTGTTATACAACCAGTAGTAAAACCATGCACCTGTCAAAAGAGATTAGAAAATAGATGCTGGCATCACTGATATATTGTAAGATAATATGTGTGTGCTGAATATTTATTTGATCTTTTTAGCATTTTTTAAACATCACTGTCTTTGTTTTAAAGGCTTTATTATCCCCAACTTGTTTACATTCCATATTTCTTCTATGCTTAGTTCTCAGATCTCCTAATATCTTCTATAGTATATAGTTTATCAGCAACTTATGATGTGTTGATATGGCAAAGTTTGTCTTCACTACTTTCCCCTCAAGAGTTTACTTACTATACCTATTTGCCACATTAAGTTCCATAAACCAGCGTACTGTTTTACAATTACTGTTGACAATCTTCCTCTTCATTTTAGTATTTGATCACTCTTCTAGCATCAGGCAATGCATTAAGTCTTATAGTGAAGTACTAAATGTGTGATTATTATCATGAATAGCTCAAAGAGGATACAGCTGTGTTACTGTATGGAATAATAGTGCAGTTTAAGTAATTTTAAGATGGACAGCTGTTATTAATGACACTTCTTGAATGGTGGTGGTTGCAGTGTGTAATATTGCATTAATATTTCCTAAAGAGATGGCTTTGCTTGTTCAATTTTGTTATTCACAATATTATATGAACTGTATTAAAGTATAAACAATGCAAAATGTTAAATTATACTATAAGCTTATCTGTATTTATTCCTAGAAAGCTGTGAAGAAGACATGATTTCCAGTGGCAGTAATGCAGAGAGCGTGAACCCTGTGCTCAGAATAAGTCAGCTGGATGCTCTTGAACTAAACAAAGCCTTGGAGCAGCTAGTTTGGTCCCAGTTTTCCAGCTGTTTTCATGGATTTAAACCAGGGCTGTTGGCTCACATTGAACCAGAAGTAAAAGCATTTTTATGGCTTTTCTTGTGGAGATTCACCATCTATTCTAAGAATGCAACTGTGGGACAGACTATTCTGAATATTCAGTACAAGAATGACTTATCTCAAACACAGAAATATCAGCCATTGAGCAAACACCAGAAGTTATGGTATCTTATCTGCACTGTTGGCGGAAGGTGGTTGGAAGAAAGATGCTATGATTTGTTCAGCAGTCGCCAACTAGAGTCATTCTTCAGAACCAAGCATTTCATTAATTTTGTAGCTGGACTTCTAAAACTTTGTGGACTACTGAACTTTCTGATTTTCCTTCAGAAAGGAAAATTTGCAACATTTACCGAACGTATTTTAGGAATTAGATCTGTCTTTTGTAGGCCTCAGAATGTTCGTCAAATAGGGTTTGAATACATGAACAGGGAACTTCTTTGGCATGGCTTTGCTGAATTTCTCATCTATCTTCTACCACTCATTAACATGCAAAAGCTCAAACTCAAAATTTCATCTTGGTCTTTGCCTATTGCAGTTTTTTCCAACAGTGAAAACACTTTAGCAGCACATTGCAAGGAATGTTCTGTATGTGGGGAGTGGCCAACTATGCCTCATACCATAGGCTGCTCACATGTTTTCTGCTACTATTGTATTAAAAGCAACTGCTTATTTGACATGTATTTTACCTGTCCTAAGTGTGGTACAGAGGTACACAATATTCAGCCATTGAAATACAAGCTTGAAATGACAGAAGTTCACACCCTCTAGAGTTTTTTGCAGTGCACTTGAAGCACATACTTTAGAGTAAACTGTGTAATATTCATAACCACTATTAAATTGATCATATTGTCATCTTTGTTTACAGCAGTTTGATCTTTGTGTCTTATGTCTGTGGATATAATAAAGTCTGTATTGACATTCATTTCTATATACTAATATAAAATTGTAATTTAACCATTATTCCAATTATAATCAAAGATTCATGGGACTATATTGATGGTAGCTATCCACATATTTCATCAACTGCCTTCTATAATCAGCATAAAAGACATTCCTTGTAAACTACTTTTGAGGTAAGTAACTCATTAGCATCTATAATAAAGTAGTGAGACCACCTAAAGAAAATGGAGAGCTGCACCCTATCAGCAAAAAAAAAAAATAATAATGTTCTCTTAGTACTGGGGAATAGGCTTAAAAGTACCTTTTAAACATTTTTTGCCACTTTGCACCATTAAGTCAGTTTAAATTCACTGCAGTGAATCTGTTCCCTAATTGTCCTAACCAAATACATCTACCGTTCCAGGCTACTAAGTGGGTACCACCCTAAAAGTCATAGGGTACTTTTATTGCCTTTATAAATATTTATTATAGGCATTCATATACCACAGTGATAAACGTGGGTCTCTTTGGTTATTTCCATTGTTGTTGTACCACAATTTCATTGGATATCAATTATCAGTACAGCTCTGCAATAGCAGAGCACCAAATTCAGAAGTTGTCATAAATAACAGATGTTTTAGTGTGTGTGTGTCCGGGGTGGGTTCCTTAGCAATACTAGACTTTTTTTTTTATTACTACGTAATTAGGTGAAGTCTTGGCTGCAAAGGAGTCAAAACAGCCATTCAGAAGCCAATTCTTCCCCTCCAAACTGTTTAGAAGACATTTGACAGTGGGTTAATATTTTTAAGGGAGCAAATTTTGCAGCTAAAACTTCAGTAGTTGGCAGCTTCCCTTTAACACTTTAAATTTAATGTTATATTTTCAAAATAGGATCTTAACTGCTGCTGTATTTTGTGACAACAGAAAATTCCTAAAATGTATGTCTTTCCTAAAGATATGAGAAAAAAATTCAGCTAATTTGTGTTCTATCCGAAAGATAACTGCCTTTGTTATGTTTATTCATTTATTGTATGGATAAAATATCACTAATTATACTGTCATCTAAAAGGTGTATGTAATAAAAACAAAATGTCTGCTGATACTTTCTATTAGAACAGTCCGAATCTCTTATTTTTAGCATTACTTTTTTCAGTCTTTTTTTTTTAAACTAAATCTTGGGTTAGAGTTCTGTTGTTCAACTACAGTTAGAACAGTGATGTTGCCAGAGTACCTAGTGCAGCTGTGGAATGAACCAATGCCTATAACTGGTGTAAGTTCTATGTACCCTGTACCAAACTCTGAGTTTTGTTAGAAGTTATCAGCCTTTATTACTATATACCATTTACCTAGTTTCTACTCCTTATTGCATGTCTGAATGCACTTCTTCATTGTATCAATGAGTCCGAAAATGAAGATGTGCTTTCACACTCAAGGTGAAGGGTGATCTTGAGCTCAAATGGCTAGCCCAAGCCTCTGTCAGTATGTTACAGTCCATATGGATATTTTTAGCACACTAGCTTGAGCCCTGTTGGCACAAATCTATCAAGGCTGGGGGACACTCAGCTGCGGTGTATACATACTCCACCTGTCACAGCTTTGGTCAAGATCACCCTGCTAGAGATTCACCCAGCTCCTGTGTTTGAATCACAAAACCAAACCCATGTGCTCTAAACTTTAGGCTCCAGCATGGTCTTTTGGTGCCAGGTTCACTCTGGGCATAGACTCTGATAGTCTTTGTCAGAAGTGGAATTCCATGATCCAACCATGCTAGACCCCACAACCAGTGCCTGCCCTACACCCTCCTCCCCCAAACTTCTCAGTATCTGAGCACACCCTTTTCCAGATCACCACTCTGGTTTATAGTTTACACCTTCAGGGACATGTGATAGTTGGAAGCAGACAGACACCGATTTTGTAGCAGGATTTCTAAAATAATCACTCTTTACTTTAAAAAACACAAGGTAGACAAAGCCATGCAAAATAAGAAACACCAATATGCAATTCTGTTTCAGGGGTTTTGGGGTGTTTGTTTTTTAACACCACTCAAGCATTTGGGATTTTGTCAGAGTTCTCTGGGGAGTCTGGGATCCTTCCTTGTCCTTTCTTCATCTCCTACATAGCCTTACCTTCTGGTCTCTTCTCTAAAAGAGCCAGTGAGAGTCCATTTCTTTTATAAATTTCTAGCTGACCCAGTGGTGTTACTTTCCTGGTCAGCCTCAAACCCTTGTCAGGTGATCAGAGTTCCCCCACCAGTTGGTCTGTTACTTGGTCACCACTGGCCTTGAAAAATTAGTTTGCCCTGGCCAGTAACCAGCTCTTTGTCCCCAGGTGCTTCCATTTGAATGGACAATCATCAAGGTTTAATTACCCTCTTTTGTTAGCCTGCTGGTAGGTGCAAGAATTTCTCCTGACCCTTTCAGCGTGTTCCAGGTCAATATGGAAGCTACAGAGCAAAGGTGACAGCACAGAACAGTAATAATCAAAATGGTGCTCAGAAAACAAAATGGAGTTTGTAGTTTGATAGATGCATTTAGTGAGTTCATAATATTAAACAGCATTCATAAGTTGTCCATACATAAGTTGTCCCCCAAACCATCACATATACTATATTTAAATAGACTATTAACAGAGATAAGTACTTACTACTGTGGACTATCATATTGCTGAGATAAGCCTGTTGCAGGATAGATATACCCCATCAAGGGTTGGCCAGTCATGTACTGTCAATTGGGAGCTTACACTCCAATTGCTAGTCTCTCTGACAGCCTAATCCACAAAACGGGAGAGTGCAACCTAGTGGTCAGAGTCCTTTGGGCTACACTGGCTCTTGGGGCAGTGGGACCTAGGAGTCAGAGTAGATTGGGTCACCCCCAAGAGTCTCAGGCCCTCAAGCAGGGTAGAGCATCAAAGCAACAGTCTGGGGTGCTCAGGCCCTCAATCAGGGCAGAGCAGTAAACACACAGTCTCAATAGTTTAGCGTGCTGACTCAGGTGAACAGTAGACAACCACAAGCCTCTAGACCTAAGGTGAGGAGAAGCTGCCAACCTGGAGTGGGATTGGCAGCAGGGGATGGGGGACCTGGGCAGCAGGGGATGGGGGATCTCAGCCCAGAGCTCTACCTGGTGGGGGAGGGGGGTGTCACCAAAACACACTGATGAGTCTCCCAGTTCTATGACCAAACTGGTATCTATTTCCCCTGGGCTACTTCCTACCCAGTCTACTAGTACAGCAGTCCATGAGTCCTCTGGTGGTGAAGTCTGCAGTGACTCCCTTCCCAAGTCACACTGGCCGGCCAGTGTCCACCTGGGATTTCGCATGACTGGTCTCTGAACTGAGGTTCCAGCAGCTCTGTGGCAGGAGCTCACAATATGCATCAGTCCTCAGCAGTCTACCCCAACTGAGGTGGGCTGCTTCCCTTTATACCCTTTCTCCAGGCTGAGCATGCCCAGCAGAGATGGAGGGGTGAGGCTTCCTTAGCCTGCAATGCACAGTTAACCCCTGTGGGGCCAGTGTAGGTAGAGACACCCCATCACAAAGCCAAAAGGATGTTTTCCTTTAAAGGAACATTGTCAAGCCAGTAATCTGAAAGTGTGACTTAACATTTCTCTCAACTGTTCAAGTAGCGCTAACTTCTGCTGAACTTCCCCTTAGTTTGCTGGATTCTTGTAAATTCCAATATTCAGGTTGCTAAAGATTCTAGCAATTATTATCTAAAGTACAGAGAAAGATTCCACAATTACAGAACACAGTATACATGGTGCTTTCTTCCTACCTATATTTCTTAGGGAGACTAAGATTCTGTAACACCCATGCCTCTTCTTCACCCTCCCAACCACTTGTGCATCACTCTTTTCTCACAACAGGGCTAGATACTGCTGCCTTTGGAGTCAGTTTACCTTGCTCCTTGAAATAACTTCATCTCCCATTCCCTGCTAACCTGGGGAAAAAAGAATTTTGATTCCTTGCAGAACTGCCAAGCTAACTGTTAAACCATCATACGAACCCTAATCATATTCAATTTTTAAGCCACAAATTTTGACAGTATTATGACATATTCATATAACTATTTATAAATACCTTTTTAAGAAACTCTGACATACTAGCAATATATGTCAAACTAGTAGAGATGCCAGGCCAAAGAGGGAAGAACTGTAAAGAATACAGTACTTGAAGATTTCAACCTGGGCAGCAATTAGCATTGTTTGATATAAGTAGATTGTTGCAGGGCTTCTTTAAAAAAAAATGCAAAATGTATTAGTTGTTAGAAATAAGTTATAATTGTTAGGGTGTGATGCATGATTAAATTTAGGCACCTAAACTCTAGAGTTAGGCATCTAAGTCCCTTTGCATGGCAACGCTGTCGTCCATGAAACCCTGTAGGCACCTTAACTCACTCAGCACCTAACATTCTGCTGTCTAGGCAGCT
Source organism: Gopherus evgoodei (assembly GCF_007399415.2). Classification (NCBI taxonomy): domain Eukaryota; kingdom Metazoa; phylum Chordata; order Testudines; family Testudinidae; genus Gopherus; species Gopherus evgoodei. The sequence continues at coordinate 242,219,748 of NC_044323.1, read as the reverse complement.
AGGTTTTAGACCCTGGGCAAGCACACTGCTCCCCAGTCTAGGTGTTCTGATGCCTATCTCCTGCTTCAATCCCTAGAACAACTCTTGAACCAGGGGAAGATAGCCATTCGGTCACCTAAATTGCATGCAAGGCCTCAAACACTGAGCATGTTTACCACATTAGGTACCATCCCAAATCCAGCTGGAAGAGGAGCAAGTGGTTAGCGCATTTATCTGTTATGTAGGTGACTCTGCTTCAAATTCCCTTTTCTTCCAGAGGAGGAGAAAAATATTTGAACAGGAATCTCCCATCTTCTGTCTCTCAAGTGAGGACCCACTGAACTATGGTTTATTCTGACGTGAGGATCCCTCAGTCTCTCCTGTTGAAGCTGTTCCATTGTGGATAAATAGTGAAAGAGTGATAGGAGCAGGGGGGCAAATTCATGGTCTCCTATCTCCGCCTACCTACCTCCTACTGTTCCACTGGGAATAAATATTTAAACAGTAATTAGACGAGAGAGAGAAAGAAAGAGACCTGTGGGATAGTGGGTAGGACGCAGCAGAACAGCTTCAACAGGAGAGATTGAGGGCTTCCCCGCCCCCCATTCAAAATGTCCCATAGCTCAGCAGTTAGAGCACTGTCCTGAGAAGTAGGTGACCCCATTTCAAATCCTTGCCCCACCTGTGGCAGGAGTTGAACCTGGGTCCCCCACATTCTATAACCATGGGGCTAAAAGTTACAAGCGCAGTGGTGGCAGCAAAAGCTTCACTTCTGGCTGTTTTGGTTTGAGAGGCAGGGGTATAAGTAATTCCTGCAAGAAGTGGTTTAGATGTGTAAGCTGCCTCAGTCTAGGCACCAGGTTCCCATTTGTGGATCACAAGGAGAAGTAAGTGCTTCCCTGCAGCCTGGGTTTAGGAGCCTATCTCCATGATAGGGGCAAGGCTAAGTTCACACCCCTCTCATTGGTATCTTCCAGAGTTTAGATTTATTCCTAGTTTGTTGGATTTGCTGATCAGATTCTAAGGTACTTATCTCTCCCCATTCATTATATAAGTAGCCTTAGTGCCTAAATTGGCATTGTGGATCAAAAATTTCCTAGGATTTTCTAGACACTTAAAAGTTAGCCATTTCAATGCTATCACAGCACCTAAGTCCCCCTTTGTGGATCTCACCCTTAGTGTTTTTCCTGTTCACTGCCTATAAATTCTCCAGGAAATATTTGGTGGGGTCCTGCGGGCAAAGGCAATTTGTAATTCCAAAAGATGCAATCTTTTATTGAAGCATTCCAGCTGAGTGCTGTTCTATTACAAAAAAAAATTAAAAATTGGTATTAACCATAATTCCAAAATTATACCGTGAAAAAAATATTTCACCTAGCTTCTTAAAATTAGCAAGACATTCTCACAATCTTAATTCCCCCCAAAATTACCAGTGAGAGTTTTCACAATATAGCTTCTACTACTGCCACTGACGGTTACCAAATGAGGGTTCATATTGAAATGTTCACAACCTACCTTGTAAGGCACAGAATGCTCCTTTTTGAGCATATTTGAGGTTACTAATTAATCCCAACTGTTAGTTGGTTTTGATCACTTAATGGTGTGTCTCTTTCCATTGCCCCCTAAACTAAGCAAAAACATTAACTGACGTCAGCTCTCAAAGAAATTGTGTAGCTTTCAAAAGAAATTATTTTTTTTAACCATCTATAGAACAATTTTTATGTAGCTACATTAATCTAAGAAAGCAAGAGTCTTGTAAATTTCAGTACACAACTTCCAAACAACAATAGCCAATTGATATGTGGTGGTGAGTGATATATAAATAGTTCCTTGTACTTAGATGCCTCAGATTACAGGAAGCATTGCCTTTAGTTTGTTTTTGGATAATTGCTTAGGAGTAATTTTTCTCCAACAATATATATCAGCCCTACTTCTTGTAGGAGAAGAAAATATTTTGGGGTTCAAAAGACAATATGAAAAAAATTGTCATATTTTAAGGTATGTAAGTGGCTCTGACAAATGTGAACTGTGTCCCTATTAATACTTTTTCTCTTACAAGAATATGAGAGGCTGGATGAAATTTTTTAATTTCATTACAGAATAGCACTGTTTTGATGTTTTGTAAGCAGACGTTATTCTACTAGTGACTGTCTATGTAGTGATGCATTATTCTGAATTCTATTATTTTACATTAGCGGCAGCTTAAAGTGTATTTTTTATAAACAGCAAACTTCACCTCTTAAAAATTCATTACATAAGGGTATAAACAAGTACTTTTCCTTCCAGTCATTGGCAGTAAGTGATTCATCAGTTTTCCACAAAAAACCAATTTCATTGCAGATGTTCTGTAATTTCCAATCTCCCTGAACTGTAGAATCATAGCACCCAATCCCAATGCAAGGAATGTAAGGATTTTTTTTTAAGGCGGGGGGAGGAAGCTGTGCTTAGTCTTTGTAATAGGATTGCATATCATTTGCTGTCTCATCAGTTTTGCGAAATAACCATAAAGTAATCAGCCTGCCATTCTTTACTTTCTTATACAGGCTATCAACTTACCCATCATGCTGATTCCATAGCAAGTATGCAAGTGAATAACTAGTTGGAAAGAAAAAGTCCTTTATTATCCACTGGCTACCCAAAAAGTAACATGTTTGCATAGTTCTTCTTCAGTCCTACAGTTAGGGAGTTTCTAATGCCACAAGTAAAGTATTACAAAGGTTTCAAAATAAAGAAATTTCCAATTATCACCTACTGATGTTCATTTTTAAGATGTTGATATTCTCTGATTAATTTTAATAAACAAATACTAAACAACAAATGCTACTGACAAAATTTCACATTCCCCCCTCAAAAGTGAGAACTAAAAGACAAAAAAGTCAAGTGACCAAAAGCTATACAACATACACCTCTACCCCGATATAACACAGTCGTGGGGAGCCAAAAATCCCTACTGCATTATAGGTGAAATACCGTTATATCGAGGTAGCAGTGGCAGGACTCCAGCAGTGATTTAAAGGGCCCGGGGCTCCATAGCAGCTGGAGCCCTGGACCCTTTAAAGTGCTGCTCGAGCCCCGCTGCTGCAGCCCCAGGATAGAGGCGGCAGGGCTCCAGCGGTGATTTAAAGGGCCCTGGTAAGAAGATTGAACTTCATTGGTGTACATGACTCCAAGACCTGGGTCTGCAAACATTAGAGCTAAATTTTTCCCTCAGAGAAAAAGCTAGTAGTAGTGGAATATATAGATAAAGTCAGCAAAATAAATTCTACAGAGGTTGTTTTTATTTATTAATAACAATTATAATTATTATAATTAATTATTAATTATTATTATCATCATCATAAGAGACAAGTAGGTAATTTTTAACTGGTTTGCTCTTTGGGGTAGGGACTGTCTTTTGTTCTGTGGCTATCCAGCATCTCGCACAATTAGATACTAGTTCATGACCTGACTAGAGCTCCTAGGTGCTACAATAATAACTAGACCCAGCAATGAAAGTGAAGTCATTTGTTTCAGCTCCTACGTTCCTACTCTTTAACTAAATTGTTCAATATTTTTGCAGTTCTATACAAAATGCTATGTTAAAAATGTTAAGGTTGTAACGTATGTGAAGGCCTAGAGAACAAGTTTAGACACCAATGTTTAAGAATCTCAGGGATTCCAGTATCAGAGGGGTAGCCGTGTTAGTCTGGATCTGTAAAAGCAGCAGAGTCCTGTGGCACCTTATAGACTAACAGACGTATTGGAGCATGAGCTTTTGTGGGTGAATACCCACTTCGTTGGATGCATGTCAGGGATTCCAGAGGACACATGGAGCTAGATAGCTAGTGCATTCAATTTTTAAAGCTATACCAAATCTAAATTCAAAGTCATATGACAGAAGTGAACACAACAATGGCAGGCCTAAATATAGCCTCAGTCACAATCCATGTATAATCATATTGTGCCTCATGAGCTTAAGATATAGGATACTATTATGGAGTGTTACAGAATGCCCAACAACTTACACAGGATGATTTACAGAGATTCATACTCTTCGGTACTTTATAAATCAGGACTTTTTCAGAGGCTTGCAAAAGAAAAGAATACAACTCATTGTTTCATCATCCATTATGTCTACTAGGTTCAACTCTAAGTGATTGTAAATGATCAACTCTTATTATTTGGTTCTGCCAGTAGGTCCCATTCTCACTTCCAAGAATTTGAAAAAAAACCTGCAAAATTAAGTATGTACAGCTGTTTCATTATTTTTCCCTCTACCTTCACTATGGCTGCCATTCCGAATACATCGTCTTGGAAGAAAAATTCCCTAAACTTGCACAAAGTAGTGAAACAAAATCTAGGATCCAATCCTTCATCTGAGTATTCTTAACTCACATACATCATCACAGTGGCCCCAAGTTCTGCAAATTTGGAATATACAAGTTCTCAATTCCCCACTGAAAGGTAAGATTTATAATATCTGGGAAGAGGGGGAAAAATTATGGAATAAAATTTCTACACACATTTAATATAAAAGTTTTATACAATTTGTTCATGAAAATACAGATAAAGATTCTGAAGGAGATCCATAACTATTACAACATAGGTAACGGGGGAAATCCTGGCCCCACTGAAGTAAATAGGAGTTTTGTTGTCTTCAATGGGGCCAAGATCTCATCTCAGATCCATCTTAACTAACATATATTGTCCTCATTTCTATGTCCTCAGTTTTGATATATTTAATATGGCACCAATCTTCCCATATATTGTATTTATAACCACAGGATTTTCAATGCAGTTATGGTCTCAACAATAAATAGAAATGGACAGAGTAACTAAACAGTTTAAAATGGTTTGATTCAACAGGGTGGCATAGCAAATTAGATGACATGTAATAATACTTGCATCTATGGGACAGCTTTTTTTGTTATTTCCAAAACCTCACCATACTCATTCATGTGTTGATCACTCTTTAATTTCTAAGGGCTACATTGTACCCCACCATGGAAATATCTGCAGAAGGTGACAAAAGGCCTAGGAAACAACATGAGGTGTTAAATCCCAGCTCTACTGAAGTCAATGGGAGTTTGCATTGACTTCAATTGGTCTAATATTTCTCAAATCTTCTCTTCAGCAGAAGTTAGTCCATAGGTGAAGCCCCACCTCCATCATCTTTAGTTTCTTCACTGAAGAGAACTGCACTCTTTCATTGCTGCTTCTCTGACTCCTCTCTTCCCTGGATAGATTCCCCTGTAGTCATTAGCAGCAGCAAAAGAGAAAGTCCAACGGAAGTTAATACTGCTTCAAGCAGTATTGACTCTTGATCAGATTTCCACACAGAAATCTACATTTTCAGCAGGTATAATACTACAGAGAACAGCTGGCCCCTCCTGTCCTGGCTACATTCCAAAGCTTTATAGCAAAGGGGCTTCCACCAGACTGCAGAGAGGAGGGACAATGCTGTGTGTGTCTAACGGGTGGCCTTTCCTTCTACATCAACCAAGGCAGGCCTCCCAGGAGGCAGAAGGGGAAACTGAATCTGGGTCTCCCATATCCCAAATGAGTGCTCTTACCACCAGGCTTAAAGTTATAATACAGACACTGACATCACTATTATTTTGAATGGGACCGGATCTGATAGGCAGTCTTTGAGCATGCCTATCAGATCGGGCCCTAAGGGTGAAATTGGGAAAACAGGCGGAGGAGCATCTCAGTTCATGGATTGCACTGGGGCTTAGGTAGGAGACAGGTATCTAGAGTGAGGCAGCAGTGTGCATGCCAACATGCAGAAACTTAGGTGACTAGGGCCAAATTTAGGTGCCAAGTGAGTTTAGGCACCTACAGGGTTAGGTGAATGCTGAACAGGGGTTTTCTGGATCACAACTGTGCCTAAAATTGGGACCTAGGCACACAAGTACCTTTGTGGATCTAAGCCTAAGTCATTAAACATACAAGTGAAGCAAAAGAGTTGTATACATCTATTGGATGATGGACCAACTATGCTGGAGATTTCATTATGCTCTAACAATATACACAGAGAAGGTTATGAGCTATTATTATTTTAAAATTTATTGGTATAGTAGCATAAACATGGATGTTGCTCAGCTATAATCAACGTGGCTCTGTGCAGGTGCCATTATCTACCAATGTGCATCAGATTGCAGGGCCACCCAGAGGATTCAGGGGGCCTGGGGAAAAGCAATTTCAGGGACCACTTCCACAAAAATATTGCAACACTATACAATACTATATTCTCATGGGGACCCCTGCGGGGCCCGGCGCAAATTGTCCCACTTGCTCCGCACCCACAGGCGGCCCTGGGAAAAATAAACCTTCTGCATTTCGGCACAAACCCAGTTTTGAGCAAACTTCTTTACAAGCTATCAATGGTTCTCAGCATCAGCTAGTGCTAAAAGGCACTAAAGCTCATTAAAAGGGTTGGACAAATATTTTCCGTCAAAAGCTTTTCTGGATTGAAAACTAGGGGTTTTTAAAAAGCAGAAAAAAATCACGGACAATGTCTGCTTTCCTTCAAAATTTGTTTTGGTTTTTTTTAATTGAAAAGCTGAAATTAGTCTGCCAAAACCTGAATATGGTTTGAGGTTTCAGAAGTGTGTTGTCAAATATTTGCTGCTTGCTGTGTTTGATTGTTTAAAGAAACAATACAAAAATTCTGCTTAAAAAAAATCCAAAACTTTTGAATCACCACAGCTTGTGACCAAACGCCCGAACCCATCCAGTCAGAGATTTTTCTAGATTTCTGATACTCTGCTGGCTTCGTTGACTCATAGCTGTCTCCATAACTTTGGGTTCATTTAGGTTAGAACATAAGAACAGCCATACTGGGTCAAACCAAAGGTCCATCCAGCGTAGTATCCTGTCTACCGATCGTGGCCAATGCCAAGTGCCCCAGAGGGGGTAAACCTAAAAGGTAATGATCAAATGATCTCTCTCCCGCCATCCATCTCCACCTTCTGACAAACAGAGGCTAGGGACACCATTCCTTACCCATCCTGGCTAATAGCTATTAATGGACTTAACCGCCATGCATTTATCTGTTTCCTAGAGACTGGCTCCATGGGGTCCCTCACAAAATGGAGACAGTTACTGTGGGTTTGTCTTTAGTATAACTTATGTACATACTCCATGAACTGAGCATTTGAGCTTGTTCCACAATCTGGGATGAGCCTATGTTGCGAAAACTGAAATGCTCAAAATAGCACATGAATGTGAATGAACACAGGGTGCTAAAATTAATTAACCCAGGGGTTCTCAAACTGGGGGTCAGGACCTCTCAGGGGGTCACAAGCTGTCAGCCTCCACCTCAAACCCCGCTTTGCCTCCAGCATTTATAATAGTGTTAAATATATATATAAAAGTGTTTTTAATTTATGGGGGACGTCGCACTCAGGTTTGCTATGCGAAAGGGATCATCAATATAAAAGTTTGAGAACCACTGAATTAACCCCTTTGAAGCCTCATGGAATGTGTGTGGGGGGGTCTCCCTTGGTAGGGTTGGGAAGGCTATTGCTCTTCTAATCTGATCCCTTTCCCAGTGGCTAATTTTAAATGAAGCTACCCTCCCCTGACATGAATCTCCCTATGGCACTGAAATTAAATATAGACTATAATGTGGCATTTGAGAAGTGAAAGGGATGGTAGCCCTAATGGAAAAGCTAACAGCTTGGCTCTTCTGCAAGCCTCAAACTGCTGAATGAGCTTTAGGGTGGGGAAGGCTGTGCCTCCCAAACACCCTGGTCCTACCCCCTATCCAACCTAATGGAAAAGCTAACAGCTTGGCTCTTCTGCAAGCCTCAAACTGCTGAATGAGCTTTAGGGTGGGGAAGGCTGTGCCTCCCAAACAGCCTGGTCCTACCCCCTATCCAACCTCACCCACTTCCTGCCCCCCAACTACCCGCCCCCCCCTCAGAATCCCGACCCATCCTGCTCCTTGTCCCCTCACCGTCCCCCAGAGACCACACCCCCAGCCACCACCCCAGAACCCCATCCCTGCTCCCTGTCCCCCTACTGCCCCAACCCCTATCCACCCCACCCCGCTGAGTCCTGACAGACCCCCGGAATGCCCACAATCCAACCCCCCGTGCCCTGACTGCCCCCCCCACCTCTGCCCCCTCCCTGTCCCCGGGACTTCCTGCCCCTTAGCCAACCCCCCTGGCCCGGCTTCCCCCTCACCCCGAGTCTCAGAGCGTCCAGGGGCTTCGCTTGACAGCTACAGCGTGACTCCAGCGAGGCCAGAGCCCCTCCCCCTCAGAGCCGCGTGGTCGGGGGGCGGGGCTGGGAGCTCCAGGCCGAGCGGAGGGAACTCAGGCCCCGCAGGAGCTCGCAGCCCCGCCTCGTGACCACGCGGCTCTGAGCGGGGCGGAGCTCAGGGGCCCTGCTGCAGCGCTGTCCAGGGAAGCTCCTAGGCCATGTCTACATCTAAAATTTTGCAGCGCTGGTAGTTACAGCTGTATTAGTACAGCTGTATAGGGCCAGCGCTGCAGAGTGGCCACACTTACAGCAACCAGCGCTGCAAGTGGTGTTAGATGTGGCCACACTGCAGCGCTGTTGGGCGGCTTCAAGGGGGGGTTCGGGGAACGGGAGAGCAAACCGGGAAAGGAGACCAGTTTCGCCGCGGTTTGCTCTCGCGTTCCCCGAACCCCTCTGCAAACCGCAGGGAAGGAGACCAGCTTGCTCGGGGAACGGGAGAGCAAACCGCGGGGAAGCTGGTCTCCTTTCCCGGTTTGCTCTCGCGTTCCCGGAGCCACCCAGCAAACCGCAGGGAAGGAGACCTGCTTGCTCGGGGCTCCGGGAACTAGAGAGCAAACCGGGAAAGGAGACCCGCTTCGCCGCGGTTTGCTCTCGCGTTCCCGGAGCCACCCTGCAAACCGCAGGGAAGGAGACCTGCTTGCTCGGGGTTCCGGGAACGAGAGAGCAAACCGGGAAAGGAGACCCGCTTCACCGCGGTTTGCTCTCGCGTTCCCGAACCCCCTGCAAACCGCAGGGAAGGAGACCTGCTTGCTCGGGGAACGGGAGAGCAAACCGCGGCGAAGCTGGTCTCCTTTCCCGGTTTGCTCTCGCTTTCCCGGAGCCACCCAGCAAACCGCAGGGAAGGAGACCTGCTTGCTCGGGGCTCCGGGAACGAGAGAGCAAACCGGGAAAGGAGACCCGCTTCGCCGCGGTTTGCTCTCGCGTTCCCGAACCCCCTGCAAACCGCAGGGAAGGAGACCTGCTTGCTCGGGGAACGGGAGAGCAAACCGCGGCGAAGCTGGTCTCCTTTCCCGGTTTGCTCTCGCTTTCCCGCAGCCACCCTGCAAACCGCAGGGAAGGAGACCTGCTTGCTCGGGGAACGGGAGAGCAAACCGCGGCGAAGCTGGTCTCCTTTCCCGGTTTGCTCTCGCGTTCCCGAACCCCCCTGCAAACCGCAGGGAAGGAGACCTGCTTGCTCGGGGAACGGGAGAGCAAACCGCGGCGAAGCTGGTTTCCTTTCCCGGTTTGCTCTCGCGTTCCCGAACCCGCCTGCAAACCGCAGGGAAGGAGACCTGCTTGCTCGGGGTTCCGGGAACGCGAGAGCAAGCTGGGGAAGGAGACCAGCTTGATTACCAGAGGCTTCCTCCTTCCACGGAGGTCAAGAAAAGCGCTGGTAAGTGTTTACATTGGATTACCAGCGCTGGATCACCAGCGCTGGATCCTCTACACCCGAGACAAAACGGGAGTACGGCCAGCGCTGCAAACAGGGAGTTGCAGCGCTGGTGATGCCCTGCAGATGTGTACACCTTCAAAGTTGCAGCGCTGTAACTCCCTCACCAGCGCTGCAACTTTCTGATGTAGACAAGCCCCTAGATGCGCTGAGGCTCCGGGAGAGGCGTGGAGGCGGGGTCAGGTCCAGCTGGGGCCGGGGAGGGAGCCGCGGCCATTCTCGTGGGGGCCCCTGTGGAGCCCGGGGCCTGGGGCAAATGGCCCCATTTGCTCCCCCTCGCCCCCACCCGGGCGGCCCTGCAGATTGCAGGAGCAGAGCAGCAGTGTTGAGTAATTATTCTAGGCGCAAGCTGCTTGAAAGGATCCTCTTTGTTCAGTGATGCAGTTCCAACTGCCTCTGCATAACAGAACTGGGGCTTCTTCAGCACCCTCATCCAGCTGCCTTGTCTTGGAACATAAACTTCTTAAAGATATAGCTCCCAATACCACGCGAGCCATAAACAATGCTGCTGGACCAAAAGAGTTTACACAATTTTGATACAATGAGCCAAATATACCCAAGACAAAATAGAAGATTATGATCCAGCAGAAGGAGAGTCTGTGGATTATTAAAGAGGAATGAAAGGCAGGAGGGAATAATTGAAGGGAGAAGTTTTAAGGAGGGATTTGAAGAAAGAAAGGGCACATGGCAAAGGAGGACAGGAAGAATCTTGCAGGTATAGCATGATGGGATATGGGAAGTTAGCATGATCGAAGGCATGAAGTCTAATTAATACTCAAGTAATAAAATATCACAGATTTAATTTACACTTAAAAAGTAAGTTAGAATAATTTATGTAAATGAAAATTCAGTAGACTGAAAATGAATTTTATTGAATGTCTTGAAGATTGGAGCCTGAGGAACTGAATAGGAAAGGGAAACTCAGGATTCAAGCCAGGAAAAACTCAGAGAAGGAATTAAAGAAACTAGTACAGAAACACAAACAGATAATGTCTGTCTAATGAAATACATAGTAAGATCTTTCAGAGAAAGTCTAACCCTGTAAATTTTGACTAATGGACAAACAGAAAAAATATATGTATTATGCTAAGCAATTTTAGTATTAGTAGTATAAAAGATAGCTAGTATAACAACATAAAATTAAAGCAGCAAAGGAATAAGAGAATTGTAACTATGAGTTTTCAGAGACACAAGGGGAAAGTTAAAAAGGAACTGGAGACGAATTCTCCAATTTTTATCAAACACTATAGTCCTCTGAGCCGGAAAAAAATGGAAAGGAAATTTAGCCGTATTGCAAATTTATAAACCTCAGTATGCTCACTGAGGATTACAATGACATACTTTCTGCCCCTATTGCAACCCCAGAAATAATACAGGCAATAAAACATATGGCCAGGGTCAATACTGAACTTTATACAATTTGTAGATCGGATTCTCTTTGTCCATTTGTTTTACACTGGCATTACTCAATTTACTTCACTGGAGTTACTGTGATTCACCCCATTGAACGTGGAAGGAGAATGAGGCCCAGATGTGTAGAAAATGCATAGCTGATACTGATAACAACACCTATAAAATATGGATTTTAAAATTAATAACAAGGTTATACATGTCAATGGATTATAGGTCTGAGATCTGATACAGCAAACAGAAGCATTTTCTATGCCTCACCAGAGTTTTCGGAATGAAAAACAAAATGCTCGTTAATTGCAGAGTCCTGCAGAATTTGTGGGAAAAGAACTTCCCTTTTTCCTTTTTGTGATCTAGTTTATGTTTACATATGAAATGAAAGCTTAAAGTTATTTCTATCATTAGTGTATTGAAATGAAAGACATCAATCCCTTAAGTAAGAAATACCATATAGAGGAAAGGATTAAACTATGCAGAGAATCATCTATCCAGTTTTAGCTATCTAAAGCTTTCTGGACATAGACCCATTGAAATGACAAGTGCTAGTTCAAGAAAGTTGCTAGGAGAGCATAATCACAAGTGACAGAATAATGCATTTTTATTTTCAATAGGAAATGCTGATTAATGAATAAAGGTATCTAAAGCATCTATGTTCTATCAAAGTCTATAGGAAAAAATTAATTCATATGTTGAAAAGCCAATGCAAATTGAAAATCTTCAAGGTAAAACCAACCAAGGTAAAGCTCTAAAAACACTTGTTAACTGAGAAGTTCACAGACACACAGATGAGACAAAGAAATGAAGTGATTCCAGAACATAAGTCAAATAAGACTAAAAAGAAAGAACAAAAAAGTAGTGAGTCAGATACCGAAGACTCGTTCAGGTATTTTGTTCTTCATTCTTAACTAAGCTATGACTGTTGATGAACAGATGAATTAAGTGACTTTGTTATTGTTTTGCAGTGGACTGATTAAAAAGCATTAAATAATCAAGAGCAATTCTTAATAAATCCCAGCACATTGCAAGATGGACATTTCTGTAAAAAAATAGAGAGAGAAACTAGAATCTGAGAAGAAACACAAAACTGCAAAGGTAGCCAACACAGTCACATGACCCTGAAGAGACTAGAATATTACAGACAGGTGTCATCTGTTTTCTTAAATTACTCCACTGCCATAAATTATTATAGCTCTATTGACTTCAGCTGAGCTATAACCATTTAAACAAACTGAAGATCTAGCCCTGAAAGCATAAGTGAGATGATTTGCATTTGAAAGTCTATGGATCTTGAGTTTTGGGACATAAAACACACAGGAATATTGTGCAGTTCTAAATATGAAACCACAAGACATTTGCCGTATTTTCTCAGGTGCTATGAAAAGATGATGCATAAAGTACAACTCAGATCCTGGCAACCATCTCAGCTCTATGTGTGAAGTAGGCATTGTCTTAGTGGTCCACATCATCATTTTGAAAATGGGATGAGTGAGCAGACGGTGCACCAAAATTGAATACAAGAAGCTTAGTGCCTCTAACAAGTTGCTACCTATAAGCTGAAAGACCCGTGGACAAAACAGGAAATGAGAACTCATGCAATGACTGGCCACTAAAAACTCCTCCTGCACCTAACAACAAAGCCTTATCACAGACAAAAACCCTGTTAACTCTTAGGAAAAAACTGCTGAAATACTAGAACAGGATTCACAGTACCACCTTGAATTAACACTACATTGAACTGAATTGAAGTTTCTACTTCTCAATGGACCAGATACTGTAAACTGAACAAAAGCATTAATCTACATACTGTTTTCATTTGATAAGTAGTAAAGATATACATTCCCTTTTAACTAAGTCATTTGGTTAATTCTAAAGATTTAATCTAAATATTTCTCAGAAAATGTGCATCTGAGTTTAAAAGCCTGTAAGTGACATAAGCATATAATAGCATTTCATAAGGCCTCAATTGGAGTACTGTGATCAATTCTGGACACTACACTTTGGGGAAGATGTGGACAACTTGGAGACAGTCCAGAGGAGAGCAACAAAAATTATTAAAGGTCTATAAAACATGACCTATGAGGAAATATTGAAAAAAATGTGGTTTGTTTTGTCTGGAGAAGAGAAGACTGATGGGGGACAGAGTCTTCAAGTAGGTAAAAGATTGTTATAAGAGGAGGGTGATAAATTGTTCTCCTTAACCACCGAGGACAGGACAAGAAGTAATGGGCTTAAATTGCAGCAAGGGATATTTAGGATAGACTTTTGGGTAGTTAAGCAGGTTGATGAAAGTATCCACTCCTCAGATTTCATAAGGCTCTCATTTGATAGGGCACTATCTTTTCCCCATAAACCCAGCCAAATCAGGTAACAATTTAAAAACCCTCACCTTGTTCAGGTTTGCCCATGCTCCCTGCTGAACTGAGAGAGAATCCCAGTTTAAAACAGTTAGCTATTAGCCAAATATAAGTTCCATAGGCTGTGTAGCCTCTAGGGATGACAAATGATTCCCTCCCAGTGCTCCACAGAGATCCATAAAACAGCAACTAAGCTTGTCTAGTAATTGCCACACCCAGTAGTATATTAGCTCAACCAACTGGTCCTGTCCATGCTCTGGTACCGCCTCAACACCCTGGTCCCGGCCCCGGGTTTCCTGGCCAACCTCCGGACTGTGATTCTGGGGTTCTTTTGGCCAGGACTGCACTGGGTCCCTGCAGGGGTCCTCCACCTGCCCCTGGAGGAGGGGGGGCAGGGCCTGAAGTGCCTGCGCACTCAGGTCCACGTCTTCCGCCTCCAGGCCCTGCAGAGGCTCCTGTTTGGTGCGGGTAGTCCGGCGTGGAGCGTATTGGCGCACGCCTTCCTCCGCCGCTTTCGAGGGCTCCGATACGACCGGCAGCTCTTTTACCTCCATCCGAGAGGTCTTCCGCGAGACCTCTCCGGGCTGCCGGTCTTCTACCAGGACCTCCTCCGGACCTGGAAGCTGTTCTCTGCGACCAGGTCCGTGGCGGCCACCGTGGGGGCCGACCTCCTCGCGGAGCCCCTGCTACACAATCCCCAGCTTCGTGTGCAGGTGGCGGAGTCCCCCGCGGTGCGCCGGAGGCTGGTCCTGGCGGGAGCCACCAGGGTCGGAGACCTCCTGGACTACGACCGGGGAGGCTGGCTGGATCCCCTGACGCTCGCTCACCACATGGGGCTCTCCAGACCTCGCACTCCCCGGCGCGTACTCCAGGAGGTGGAGGCCGCTTTGCCGCCCGCTGCTCGGGCCTATCTCGACCGGGTCCTGCGGGAGGGCACGCCCCGCCCACCCCCCACCCCAAGCCCTCCGGACCTTTTCATCGGGCCCCTGCCCCGTAGGCCCGACCGCCCCCCCCGTCCCTTCTCCGCAAGCCGGCTGCACGACCTGCAGCCGGTACGTTTCCAAACCGCGCCACGGAAACAGCTCTACACGCTCGTGCTCCACACCCTTCACCTCCTCACCCTCGTGTCCCGCCCTGATACGAAGTGGCGGGACCTCCTGCCACCTCTGGAGGGTGAGGAGCCCCGGTGGGCCAGCCTCTACTCCACCCTGGTCCCACGGCCCACTGGGGATATCAGTTGGCGGCTCCTCCATGGGGCCGTGAGCACGGGCGTGTACTTGGCGCGGTTTACCCCTGTCCCGGACACCTGCCCCTTCTGCGGCGTGAGGGAGACCCTGGCGCACGTGTACTTAGAGTGCGCCAGATTGCAGCCCCTACACCGGCTCCTCACAGCCATCCTCTTGCGTTTTTGGTTACACTTTTCCCCTCACCTGCTTCTGTATGCACTCCCTATCCGTGGCCCCACGAAGTCCCGGGACCTCCTGGTCAACCTCCTCCTCGCCCTGGCGAAAAAGGCCATCCACGCGACCAGGGAGGGGAGGTTGGCCGACGGAGACTCCGGTGACTGTGGGGCTTGCTTCCGCTCCATGGTCCGATCACGCATCCGGGCGGAGTTCCTCTGGGCGGCGTCCACTGGCTCCCTTGACGCCTTCGAGGAGCAGTGGGCGCTGTCCGGGGTTCTCTGCTCGGTGTCCCCGTTAGGATCCCTCCTTCTGACCCTTTGATCTCACTCCTGTCCCTGTTCTTTTATTAGTTGTCCCCCGCACTCAGTGGGTTCTGTGGCCCTGTGGTTCCTCCCCTTAGGCTGGGGGAGGATCCTTTAGCAGTGGGCGGGCTTCGCCTGCCCACTTCCCAGACACCCAATAGATAGTATATTAGCCACTGGGCCAATGGGGCCTATGCCCAGAGACACTGGTCAATTGGGTGCTCCTGGAAAAATGGGTGCCCCTGTGCCAATCTGCTCTGTCCACCTGGTGCTCCTGCCAGGGAGCAGGGTCGGAGTGTCGGGGCTTGCTCCGCCTGCCCGCCCAGCTCTTCTACCAGGGAGCAGGGGAAACCCCCTTGCCCTGACCCTGCTCCTCAGCAGGAGCGCTGGGTGGGTGTGCCGGGCGGGGAAAGCCTCCCTACCCTGACCCCATTTCCCCAGCAGGAGCCCCAAGTGGGCAGGGGAAGCCCCTGTGTCCCGACCCAATTTCCCTGGCAGGAGCATTGTGGGGGACTGCAGGCAGAAGAGGTAAGGAGGGGCCCCAACTTGTTGTGGCCCAGGGCCTCTAATCCGCCTCTGGCCACACCCCACTTTGGGATACTTTTTGGCCCTTCTCAATGAGTTGTGCCACCTTGCACAATGCATGCCTGCAAAGACAAAGTATTCAAAGCAAAATCTATGTCTGCTCCCCATTTTTTCTTCCCCTTTCTTAGAACTTAAATAAATAGAAATCATACACTGCAATATAAAGCATATGAAGTACATTTTATGTACCCTAACAGTCTTACCACACCTAGCAGAAAAAAATATTATGCATGAATTGGGCCTCATTCTGCCTCCTTTAAATTTGTACTAACTTATTCTATGAATAGTCTCATTGACTGACAATCATAGTTGCTGGGAAAACATTATGATACACACAAGGTAACACACACTGACCCAGATCCTCAGAAAGTATTTAGATGCCTAATTCCCATTGATTCCTGGGAGTTAGACACCTAAATACATTAGAGGATTAGAGCCAAAGTGATTACGTAATTTCAATTAATCAGTTAAGCATACCTGGTTCTCATGATACCCACCGACAAAAAAACAAAAACTAAGAACACAGTTGTGGCCCCAAACTAGCTCACTTTTCAGTTTGATACTTTTTAATGTAATCAGATTAAATTATCTAGAGCTGGCAGTAATCATAGGAAGCCCCCCAATGATGAATTTTGCACAATATATGTACTAAGACTTCATGCATCTGAGTTCCATCATTCTCTCTTCTTTCTCTAGATATTTGTTTTAATTACATTGGGGGAGGAGTGGTTTAGAGAGCAGGCATTCAAAGCTGGAGACAGTAAGAGGCAGCAATTGTTTAAATGAAAAAGAGGAGTGAGAAACGGTGTGAAAGAGGAGGAGAGAGAATTGTGAGAAGAAGAACAGGCAAGGAGAGTGGGGCTGTGTAGTTGAGGAAGGATGAATAGTGAATTGCAAAACAAGGTTAAAATCCAGAGTCGAAGGCCCCAATCCTGCTAACACCATAATGCAAACAAACTACTTTCAGAGTTAGGTGAATGGTATCAAGACATGATGAAAGGTTCCAGCTGCTACTGGTGTTCTTCATGTGTAGTGTTAAACGAGATGTACTGGGCTTAGTTTCAAAAGCAGGTAGAGCTGAGTCCAGTGTAGGAATACCCTGGGGGTATACTAGGGAGTACAATGCACCCTCAACTGTAGCTGGTGCTGGATGCTTATGTCTGTTAGATTCTATAAGACTTTTCCATAAAGGAAATCTGTGATATATATGAAATGTACATTGTACTTCATCTATTTTTCAGAAAGAATAAACCTTGATTTCATTGTTTTCGTTACCTGCACAGGACACATTTCTAGTTTTTAATGTTTAGTGTAGATGGTTAACTTCTCTACCATACCAGGAAATATAGTTCTTGCACTGAATCGCCTGATCATGCGAATCCTCCCTCAGAAGAGATGTTTATTGACGTATACTTACCACTTACACATCAATAAGAATATTCATGTGAGTAAACATTTGCAGTATCTGTACCTGTCTTTTTAACAAGGTCCCCATTTCTTTATTTCCTGTGTCAGGTTTCTCACTTTCCTTTTTAGTGGACTAAACTTTTCATTTATCTTCAATGTATTGAAAAACTGAACACAAACAGAAAGAGTTTGTCAATTTTACTGTATTTTCTTTTTATGTCTGTCAAGATTTACTTATATTCCTACATTGGGTCCTGCACTTGAGGTGCTAAGGACCCTCACCTCCCATTTAAATCAATGATACTGATGGCTTTCAGCTATAGGAGTTAAGGGCATTCAATACTTCACAGTATCAGGATATCAATATTTGTCTTTTTACCAACCTGGTCCTAACTTGAATTTTAATTATATTGTCTCCAACTGCTTTTTTGTTTTTTCTTTCATGGATTTCTCATTCACAGTAAAATTCCATTAGACAATTTGTTAAATAAAAGCCGTTGTTTCACTTCCTTTACTACGTATGTTTATATGCATTTCAGAGCTAATGACACTAAATGCCAAAATACTCTTCAATTTCAACCTTATCATACAATACTTGACTATATTCTGGACTCAGGCCCAGAAATTAATTTAACTATGTTGACAAACAACCTGTGGAAGAAAACAATCCTATGCTACCCTTTACATAGTTTGCGTAATTATCACAAGCAACATTTAGTAATGTGTTGAAATGATTAAAAATAACAAATAATTTTTAATCATTTCTGTTCCAGTCCAGGATTAGGGACCCACTGTGCTAGGCACTGTACAAACACGTAACAAAAAGATGGTCCTTGCTTGAAGCACTTACAATCTCTTTAATGCTGAAATCTACTATATACCAACATATACACTTCTATGTTGCAGCAGTGCCAAGAAGCTGGTGAGGCCTCAGTCCATTATTGTACAACCCCTTATCCCCACTTGGCTACTATTCATCTTATGACTGGAATAGCAGTTGCAGCTCTTTCATTTCCAATAAACAGTGAGACTACCGAATCTAAGTAAATATGGACCTAGGAGCACTGGTGTGTGGCTACTTCAGCTGTCATTGTCCTTTTCTCACCCCACCCCAGACAGTGTTTATGTGGGATGGAGCCTGAGGATTGATTCTCCAAACCATGGATGAATTTCACCATAAGTGAGTTATTAGTCCTCTTGGAAAGTGCATAAGCAATAATTCTGAAGTCTGAGATCCTTTTTGTTCTTTACTCCACAAAAAAGAACTGCAGAAGCCCTTACAAGTTTCCTCAACACACCACACCACCACTCTGTTCTGGAGAGACTTCTACTAAAGCAGAAAGAGGTGGCTGAGTCTTCATGCCCATTTAATTCTTTGACTGACTGATGCTTAAATGCTGCAAATTTTAGTGATGGTCTTTGTGATGTGGACTCCTAAGCACTGACTGGAGTGCAAAACCCAAGGAATCTAGCAAGGATTGCTAGATCAGGCCTCAACTGGTTTCATATTGGCAAATGAACAGCTCTAGTTGCTAATAACTTCCCACTACCAGTCTCCTGGGACAAGATTTGAACTGGTGATCTCTAAGCGAAATGCTCACATCTAAGTAATTCAAAATCTCCATATAATCAAAGTGTAAGCAGAGTCAGGATGAGCTCTACCCTGACATCTGGTGGAAAGAATTTCAGAGTGTATTTGCATAGGCACACTGTAGCAGAGTGGGTCTCTGCTCCTGCCCTGAAGGGGTTAAAAAGAGCCCTGGATAAGGGCTGGGGCTGGAGAAAGCAGCCTTTTAGGCTGGGCTGATTGGGGAAGTGGCAGCAGCTGGGGCAATGCCCCAAACTGAGCAACAGGGCCTTATATAAGGGCAGAGAAGCCAGGAGCCCAGACATTCTCTCTCTGCATTCAGAGAGAGAAGGGTGTGGCTGCAGGGAACCAAATAAGGTACCTAGGGTGAAGCAGGGCTGGGGAAAGGCAGAGGAGCCGGGGAGCTCCTGCCTGGAAAGCCCCAGGCTGCAGCCTAGCAGAAGGCTAAGAGGTACTGGGAGTTGCAGGGTGCAACCCAGGGGTAGGCCAAGGCAGCAGGTCCAACCCCCTTTGCCGATGATGAGAGGCTAATACTGCAGTCTGCCCCAGGGCGTGGGGCTAGCCAATGACTGGGCAGTTGCCAAGAAACTGAGGCAAAGTGGGGATAGAGGGTGGGGGGTTCCCAGAGAGGGGAAACCCCTAAGAAAGAGGAAGGGGTTACTGCCAGGGAGCAGAACCCCACATAAAAGGGGCACTGGGGTCCAGGGAGGGACACAAGGCCAGTAGCCGAAAGGCGGATCACCGGCCTGCAGAGGGTGCTCCGAGCTGGAATTTGAGCTAATTCCCAAAGCGACCAGTAGGAGGCGCCGCGGGGGTGAGTCGCGCCCGGTTACACACACCTACCCCATCCCAGGCTGCCGAGCTGTGGGACTGCTTTGTGACAAAAATGACTCAACCTTAGTTGGGTGGTACTTGCTAGACAAAGGACATGGGTTTCAAAACCCAGTGAATTGAGAGAGGCTGGGGACAGGTATCTGTGCCTGGTGGTGTAGGCTCATGGAGCCAGAAGCACTAGTTCCACCCACTCCTCTCTCCACTGTGGAATGTCAGAGTTGATTTTTTTATTCCCTTAAGAATTTAGAAACAGGTTACTGAGCTGAACTCACTTTGGGCTACTGGTGCACTAGCACAGGGGCTCCCCTACTATAAGCTGAGATCACTAAGAGTTGAAATCACTAAAGAGCTGGAATTACTGAGCTGAGAGCACTGAGTACTGTGCTAACTAGTGGGGGGCCTGAAGCTATACGGCGGAACAGAGCAGCTGGCAGAGTGGAGTGGAGCAGTTTGTGGGGACGGCTGGAACGGATCATGGGACAGCTGGTGGAGCAAAGCAGAGTAGCTGTGGGATGGGTGGAGCGGCCCACGGAGCGAGCGGAGCCGAGCAGTTTGCAGGGACAGCTGGAGCAGCTCACGGAGCAGAGCGGCTGGCACAGCGGAGCGGAGCAGTTTGTGAGGACGGCTGGAGGAGCAGAGTGAAGCGGCTGGTAAAGCGGAGCAGTTCATGGAGAAAGCGGAAGCAGAACCCCACAGAGAGGCATGGCAGTTGGCCCCAGACCACGTAAGGTGCCCCTTTCTACCCAGGCTGGGGGGAGGGACCTCTGCAGATAGACTCTTGAACTTTGGGGCTCCACTGACCCAGGACAGAGACTTTTGGATTGTGGGACTTTTGGGACTGTGGGTGATTTGAGGGGTTGCTGGACTTAAGAGCCCAGGGAGAAGGACACGGCCCAATTTCCTGGGGTGGGTCTTTGCTCACGGTTTGGTCTAGGAACTTTAGTTGAGTGTTTTCCCAATTTAATGCTTGTTGTTTATCTATGTAATTAAACCTTTTCTGCTACACTGTAACTCTGTGCTTGCGAGAGGGGAAGTATTGCCTCTTCGAGGCACCTAGGGATGTGTGTAAGATTTTCCCAGGTCACTGGGTGGGGGCTCGAGCTGGTTTGGCATTGTGTTATTGAAACGGAACCCCTGGATACTGAACCCGGCCCTTGTTGCTGCCAGCTCAGAGGGGCAGAAGGGTTACAAAAGTTATGGACATCTTACAGATTTCTCTTATCTATACAAATGTCTTTGTCTACTCCCTCTAAGTTCCCTGCAGCTTCACAACAATGAATGAACGATCTATACTGTTTCTGATGTCAGCTAAAATATTTGTTAAAGTTTTACACTCAGTGGTCAAAATCCTCTCAGATGGGTATTTTCAATGAAGTGACGCAGGGATCAAAAAGAGCAACATTTGGCTTATTTTCAACTAATCTCCTACTTGATTTGCTGTTAGTGCTCTTGGTACTGCAATGTTTAAAATTTCCCATTCATTTTCATGATTTAACCGTGCCTCCATTTTTCCAGTAACATCATACTTATCCCTGAAAACATGTAACTTCAGTCAAACATCATTGTATTACACGTTTCCAAATACTGCACAAAAGTTACTTACAGGCTTGTTTCTGCTCTCAACTGAAGTTATTGGCAAAAATCCAATTAACTTCAATAGGAGGAGGAGTGGGTTCTACATTCAACTCTATTTGCTTGATCTTTTCACAGCCTCCTAGAGTTTTATCATGGGTAGGAGAACTCTGTCTTTACTTCAACCTGCTTCAAAAAACACCTAGCAAAAAATATCTACTGGCTCACAGACACTCTTCAGAGATGTCTGCCTCAAACTCATTGTGCGGCAAAATGATTTCAACTAAATCAAAAAAAAAATGTAAATATATTTGTCTCCCTCTTCCAGGTTAGACCATAAGCACAGACTGAATCTTTCTTGCTCTCTCGATAAATTGAAAGGAGTAGTGTTATCAATGCTCCTTGTATTCCACATGGAAGCAAGGGAATGGTCCCACTACCATGGGGAATTTTCCTGCCGTGTATATTACTCCAGTGGAACTGGATGGCGAAAGGATCTGAGTCTGCACCAACACCCTTTACCTGGATGCCTGCCTGACCTCGAGCACTCCTCTTCCTCTCTCCTATGTGGCAAAGTCCTCGTACCCATGATAAGGCTGGGCCCTAGATCCTAGGTGGGGGGGACTTAGTCCCCAGTCTCGTCATGGGTCACGCAGGACAGGAGCTAGCATGTCCCCACTCCAAGGCTCTCACTTCCCCTGTGATCACTACACTGAGTTTAAGCCACATACAATTTATTAAACAGCAATTGTAAAAAGAGTAAGTGGAAAATTGAAAAGATTAAAGGAACAAGGAACCTCACACTATGAGCACAGGGAACACCATAAACAATAGTCTCTGGAATGCAAGAACATTCATGGCCTATTCCTTACATATCCCAGGTCTCTTTCCCAGGACCTGGATGTGCCCCGGTTACATAACAGATAAGGCACCTGCTCTGGTGGGGGCTACACATCCCCAGGTTCTGGTGGTGAGCCCTTTCTCCCTGGAATCAGACCGCCCATCGGGTTTGTTTCCCCTCCCCAAACCAGCTTTCAAGGTCCTTTTTTCGGGTGATGTCTTTCTCTGCTGGGCCCCCTCTGCTCAGGATCCACACCTTGTTCTCCCCAGCTGCTCACCACTCCAGTTTACTTGCCACTGGGTTGACTTTCTGCTATACCAGCTCTGGTCATGCAGCTCCACACTGTAGCTTGCCTCTGGCTCATCCTCGATGCGGCTGGTCGCTGCTGCTCCAGCTCCCCTGCTCTGAGCTGCTGCTTTCCCAGGTTGTGCCCTGGGAGCTCCAACTCACACGGAGGACAGGCCCCTCAACTCCCTCATTGGCCTGCCTGCCCTATCAATCCAGCTGACTTGGAGTGCTGGTCTCTCCCTTTTGGCCTTGGGGACCTGTCAGTCTCAGGATCCTAAATCCTCTCTGGTTCTTCCCCTTTCTTCTGGTATTCGGAGAGGGCCAACTAAAAAGCCCACTAAGTTTCAGTAAGGGAATGTCTATGCTGCAATTTAACGCCCATGGCTCCCCATGTAAGCTCACTCAGGCTCTTGTGGCTCAGGTAATGAGCTGTTTAATTGCAGTGTAGATGAACCTGGGACTCTCCCACCTCACAGGGTCAGCATCCCTGGTACAGCCTTAGTAGATGGTCCAAGCTACAGCCCGAGTCCAAATGTCTGCATTGCAATTAGACAGCTTCTTAGCCCAAGCCCTGCGAGCCCACGTCAGCTGACATGGGCAGCCATGGGTGTTTAACTGCAGTATAGACATACTCCTAGGGGCCAACAGCCTCCTTACACAGCTCACTAGAAGCTGTAACTAACATTGGCTGCCAATCTTCTTGTTTTCAGAGAGAAACTGGCTGAAACTACCAGGTTCCACCTTGATCCATCACCACTGAGGGGAGAGAGGTATTTCAGTCTACCTACTCATGGTACTCAGAGCTTTGATCCCTAAAGCCTGGGGAGCCACCACTACTGGCTTACTTATAAACCCTAGACTGCTTCCCCAAGACCATTTCCTCCCCTTCAACAACATTGCCTCATGTCTCACAAACATTTGGGAAAGTCGATCATACTTAAACACATGCTCAGAGCCAAGCTGGAACTGAATAGTAACAAAAAAGAAGGGCTCTTGCCTTTAGCTTCAAATATCAGAGGGGTAGCCGTGTTAGTCTGGATCTGTAAAAGCAGCAAAGAATCCTGTGGCACCTTATAGACTAACAGACGTTTTGGAGCATGAGCTTTCGTGGGTGGGTGAATACCCACTTCCTCAGATGCATCTGAGGAAGTGGGTATTCACCCATGAAAGCTCATGCTCCAAAACATCTGTTACTCTATAAGGTGCCACAGGATTCTTTGCTGCTTTTAGCTTCAAATGTACACCCTATTACAGATACACACTTTAACACAAAAAAGAAAACTACTAAGTTACTTCAATACATATTACAGCCCACTCTTTTTTTACAAACATAGAAGTCCCACTCTTTGCAAGATTTATTATATCTAATTAAAAACATCTGGCCAAGATTTTCAAAAGCGATTAGTGATTTTGGGATGCCCTAGTTGTGACTCTTTCAAGGGACCTGATTTTCAAAAAGTGCCATGCACCTAGGCTCTGAAAATCAGAACCCTTCAAACCTGGGCACCCAAAATCACTAATAATTTTTGAAAATCTTGACAATTTAATTTTAAGGATGTTTCTTGTGTTTGTTTACAAAATAGCACAAGCTAATCCATTTGCTGAACTGCAGTAATCCACTGAATTTATGTTATCAGTTATAAAACGTATGCTACTCTGATTTCACAAGCTTTAATTACTCATCTCCACCCACAGAAAGCATTAGCAAGCAATACATGATATGTATTTCTTAAAATATAGCAGGGAAAGAAAAGCAGAGTGTCAGGCTCTTCAGAAACTGCATATTTTGGTGACTCAGAACAATGAGCAGCAATATAAGGAGATTAATGAAATTAAGCATTCATATTCATTCCCTGTTGCAGTTGGTCGTGGTTAAATGGTGGGCTGTCCTAGGGTTAAAAATAAGCCCCTCCATTTTAAGCTTTTAAATTGTAGTTTTAATCCATGGTCTCATTTAAATTTGATAGACTATATTCAAAGCATATGTCCTACAAATATTCACAGTTCCTTTATTTATTTATTTTGTTAAATACTATCCATTGCTAACCAGAGGCTAGCAACATTTCATTATAATTTTCTCCTGACTGTTGAAATGTTTTCCCTCTGACTAGTACTAACATTTAATCTTAATCTCTGTCTTAATTTCATGTAATATCAGAACACTTTTTCTCATAGAAATTTAGTATCATTTGTAAAAAAAAACCCAAAACCTAAAACTCAATGTAAAAACCAGCAAAGCAAGGTAAGGCCAAGTTAAAACTTACTTTCTATTTCTAAATTTTTTAACACACTGAGGCCTCAGTCCTGTAAACACTTTGCACGTGAACGGGCTCATTGAACTCATGCACTGTCAAATTTCATTTTGAACTTTATTGATTTGTGTTATATCTTTAACACTTTAATTTCTAGGCATTGTAATTTTCCAAGATATTGTCTATTGCACTTTATTCTGTTAATATGGTTAAATCAGGCTGTGTAAATATTTAAAATGTTTAAATGTTAATTTTTAAAGCTACTATTTTTTTGTAAATTTTATAAATTTACAGCCTCCATGATTATAACATCTTAGTGTCTCCCAAGTATTTAAAACTAGAAATAAATCTCTATCTTCTTATCCAGCCAGCAGGAGCAATAGCTTGATGGACAAATAGCTAGAGTTTTTGTTTGCTTGTGTGTGTGGTGTGAGAGAAGAACTTACTGAACAAGAGTTAAGTTGAAGAAATGAGTTTTGTGGTCATTCTTGTGTCTTGTGGGAGTCGGTTCCACAATCTAACTTGTATGAAAGTTCTGCAGAAGCCTTAAATATGTAGAGAATGGAGCACTGAGGTGTATTCACAGTAACCTACATTGCTAAACCAGTATGAGCTGTTTTGTTCAGGGTTTGTGGCTTTATTTCCTCAAACATTTTCTTCAGACCTTGACACAGGGGTTCCTCTTTTCCTGCAGTCTCTATTGTAATGCTCACTTGTCCTTTACCCTCCTTGGACTTACAGTCCTTTATCCCTTAGTGCAGAGGTCTCTCTCCAGAAAATGTCAAGTGAGGAAAGGAGGAGGATATTACCTGTCTCTACTATGGGAAGCCTGGGGTCATAGATCATGAGGAAGTGATCTGCCCTCAACCCAAGAATGCCCTGCTCCACATGGCTACTTTCTGCAATATCTGTCTCAGTTCAGACCTCTCTCAGGTATCTTCAGCCAAGCTCCCTGTGGAGTACATACCCAGCTTTGGATTAGTTTTGTTTAGGAAACAAATGCTAGATGCTAAAATGCTAGTTTGTGAGCTTGATACAGGACTGGCTCTAGGCACCAGCAAAGCAAGCACATGCTTGGAGCAGCACATTTCCAGGAGCGGCATTCCAGACATCTTTTTTTTTTTTTTTGAAAAATCCACCAATGTACGAAAAAAAAATACATGAAGATCAAAAAAACTCCAGTAGTGCTATAGGAGCATGACATGAAAAATATTGTGTCATGTCATAACACAGTCACTCATAATGTGAATGTGCCTAAATGTGTAAATGTTAACGGTTATTGATTAATTAAATCAGGAATCACGATTACTTGTTTGTACTGTGCCGCCCTGTCGGGACCATTCGCGCCAATTTCCGTGTTGCGTCAGTGCCAGTGGTTATAGGGCTAAAATACCGGGACAAAAATGACTTTCCAGTGCTTTTATTTTATTTTAAACAAGCAAAACAAAAAACTAATAATAATAATAATAATGATAATAATAATAATAAAAAAAAAACCCTGCAAAGGGCAAACATGTGTAAAAGCCAAAAAAAAGGGAGGGGGTTGGCCAAAAGTTTTTTTTGCTTGGCGCGGCAAAAAACCTAGAGCCAGCCCTGGCTTAATATCACTGAGCAATGGTTTCTTTAGAACAGATCAGACTGTTGTATGGTATAGGTAGCAGAGAAGCATCTTGCTTTGCAATTGTGGTCTCAGCCATGCTTTACTGTCTTAGCATCCAGGAAAGGCAGGAGTCAAGTTGGTGGCCCTCATTGCCGTGGCATACTTGTGTAAATGAGCCAGATTCCTTATTGTCTAGCTTGTCAAGGTGGCAATTCAGCACATGCACTAAGGTTAAAATTCTTGAGCTGATCCACTGAATGAGTAAATGAACTTTGAGCTCATTGGAGTCAGGGGAATGAAATTCTGGGCCAGATGATGAAAAGTAGGTAAGCTGGTTTGCCACCACTACTCAACTGCTGCATGCTGCACACCTGAGTGCGCCAGTGGAGCCACCTAGTTGCGATTCACAAACCCTGGCAATGTCTCTACCCTACAGTAACAGAGAAAATGTCAGACTAGTAGTCCATTTACACCAGTATTCTGAATTTGACAATAGCCAGTATCAGATATTTTAGAGAATTTTCCACATGATGAATTAGAAATATTTAATGGATTTGAAAATACTGCAGTATAAATGCTTAGACAATAGTTTATATTGTGAACTTGCTCACTGAAATTTCAATAAAGCCTTCTGAACTTTAGCTAGTTCAACAAATATTTGAAATTATTAGCTTCTAGGTTTCTCATCTGTGTTCTATTTTTAAAAAAAAATTTATGAAAATGTACATTAAATACAAAAAAAGCTTCAGACTGAGACTTTTATGCTCTGGGGTTTATTCTCCTATCAGTGCATAAGAAATTTATCCAGATTTCTCCTATTAATAGAAGTGGGAGTTGTAAACCAATCCCCCATGCATCACTTGGAGAACATACCTCAAAGCTTTGCCCTGAGCAAATCCTTATGATTGTTACAAACCCTTGGGAATAGGGATGTATAATGGCAACACTGACAAAGACCGTAATCTACAGTTTAGTGATGGGAAGAACAGCACTGATATTCATTTTCAGTTATTATTTTGCTGCTCAACTTGAACTCCAAATTGTTTCCTCCATGAAGAAATATTTGAAGTAAATTTATAGAAGTAACTATCATAGTGCTAAGAAGTTTCTGAAACCTTTTTTAATACTATCTCAGTTTTCAACTTTTTCTCCTAATGGCACCGTATATGCTATGATTTGTATTATTTACAAAATTTGCATCAAAACTTTTCAGACTGCAATTAACAAACATCAACTATAATTTCTCACACATATATTGTAAATCTTGTTTTTTGATTTCCATACACTTAATTTATTACTTGGAATTTTTCCCACTGCCGTTTTTAGAGACATGTGATCTGTTTTTTAGGTAATTATTTCCATTTTTAAAAACATGCAAAAAGGGAGAAAAAACAAAAGCAAGGACTAAGTGAAACAGCATGAGTAATGCTTTGGAACTTATCTTGTCAGTAGTGCAGTCCAACATTTTTAAAAAAGTTGATATAAGCATCTAAATTATACTGATGTTTAAGGAGCTTTTCTGGATATAGTAAACTGTGCTAAGCTACTGATTTGAAAATTTACATTGTTTGAAACCAAGACCCTGTCTACAGTTGCAAGTTTCTGTGCAGTAAAGCAGCTTTCTGAGCTGTAAATCCTGAGCTGTACACACTGCCAAGCCACTTAGTGCACAGAAACTACGCAGATGTAGCACTTAAAAATCCCCACCCCAACAAGAGAAGTAGACCTTTCTGCACTTGGGCTACAGTACTGCGGTGCCAGTGTAGACACTGTGGTCGATTATAGTGCTGCAACTGGCCTCCAGGAGGTGTCCCACAATGCTTGTTCTCGCCTCTCTGGTCATCAGTTTGAACTCTACTGCCCTGCCCTCAGGTGCCCATCATCCCCACCCTGTAAATGTCTTTGGAATTTTGAAAGTCCCCTTCCTGTGTGCTCGGTGATGCATGCAGTGGTCTCAGCGTATCTTTCCAGGTGGCCACACCTGCTCCACGCACCAGGCGATCCCCCGCTTGGAGCAATGCCGAGCTGCTGGACCCCATCAGCATTTGGAGAGAGAGACTGCACTCCAACCATAGGAATTATGATACCTATGGACAGATTTCACGATGCATGACAGAAAGGGGTCATGACTGGGACATGTAGGGTCAAAGTGAAGGAGCTGCGGAATGCCCACCACAAGGGTGGAAGGCAAACTACTGCTCTGGTGTTGCGCCCACGAGCTGCTGGTTCTATAAAAAGCTGGATGTCATACTCGGCGGTGACCCCACCTCCACTACGAAGATCACTGTGGATACTTTGGTGGCTCATGTGCCAGTTGAAAGTGGACCAAGCCAGGAGGAGGAAATCTTGGATGAGGATGTCAAGGGGGAGGGGGACCCAGAGGCAGAGGATGACTCAGAGGTCAGAGATGCATGCAGCCAGGAGCTCTTTTCCACACTGGAGGAAGCTAGCCAGTCACAGCTGTCAGATGTTGGTGAAGCACAAACAGGAGAGGAGGCCCCTGGTAAGTGGATTTGATTTTGGGAATCGCTGAAGCGAGTTGTTGTGGGCAGGAGGGTTGCAGAAAGCAGACTTGTCTCCCACTGCATGCATAGTCTGAGCGGTGGAACAGGCTGTTGATTGACTCGCTCAGTTCATGGGAATCTTCCTCAGAGATCTCCAGGAAACTCTTGTAGAGATACTGGGCAATCTGCTGCCGCAGGTTCTTTGACAGAGCTGCTTTGTTTCTTGCCCGATTAATGGTAACTTTCCCGCACCACTGTCCCATCACAGGGGGTGAGGAGGGAGCGGACCATTGCTTCACACAGATGAGCCTCATAGGGCCAGGGCAGAAGCCACAGTCTTGGAGAAGATCCTTCCTTGATTTCCTGCTCATCCTCAGCAGCAAGGTATCTTCCATAATGATCACATCCTGTGGAAAATGTGGGGACAGGAATGATTATCAGGCCTCCCCTACAGTGCTGGCTCTCCCCAAGATCAACATGCACAGTGTACAGCAGGATCCGGGAAGTGTGATTTACCCTGCCCCTACGGCTACTCACCATTTTGGGGGTCTTGTAGTTCAAGTGCGCTTTCCTGGGGTCAGCCAGGTAGTGACAGGTGTGTGAGTACTGGCTGTGTTTTAAATCACTGACTCAGTGTTCTCTATGTTGCAAACAATACTGCTTCTGTAAAATGTTGCATTTAAACTTATGGGGATGACCTTGGGAGCCCAGCCTCCCTCTTTGTTATCGGCGGCTGAATGGCTGCGCAGAATTAGAAAGCGGCCAGGTAGAACTGAGGAGGACTTTCTGAGTGATGTTATGATGCATTCTGCTGCTAAGAAACAGGAATCGAAGGAGTGGTGGGACAGCAAGAAGAGAGACAAAAAGGAGATTGTGGCATGCCAGAATCAAACCACAGCGTGGCTCTTAAATGTTATGGAGCACCAAACAGACACAGTCACAGGTGATACTAGCTCTTCAAACCGAGCAGCTCTGTGCCCGCCCTCCCCTTCAGCCGCTGTCACAAAACTGTTTCCCAGGTCCCCCCCAGACAGCACCAACACACTCTTATCAAGCTCCTGGCTCCAGTCTATACCTGCGGCATTCCACTCCTCCCTCTTCCCAGTCCAGCACTGTGGACTCCCACTACCCACGGCACTCAACACCCATCCCTCTGCAGTTTGGCTCCGCTGAAGTACAGTGTCTGCTGCATTGTATTCCAAAAGAGAAGGTTGGATATGATCCCTGGACGTACACAAATCTTGAGATATCTCAGGACCCGTCCTCCTCCTGGGACCTTCCCTTCTATCATCCCCTGTGGCACCTTATAGACTAACAGATGTTTTGGAGCATGAACTTTCGTGAGTGAATACCCACTTCGTCAGATGCATGTAGTGGAAATTTCCAGGGGCAGGTATATATATGCAGGCAAGCTAGAGATAATGAGGTAGTTCAATCAAGGAGGATGAGGCCCTGTTCTAGTAGTTGAGGTGTGAAAACCAAGGGAGGAGAAACTGGTTCTGTAATTGGCAAGCCATTCACAGTCTTTGTTTAATCCTGAGCTGATGGTGTCAAATTTGCAGATGAACTGAAGCTCAGCAGTTTCTCTTTGAAGTCTGGTCCTGAAGTTTTTTTGCTGCAGGATGGCCACCTTAAGGTCTGCTATAGTGTGGCCAGGGAGGTTGAAGTGTTCTCCTACAGGTTTTTGTATATTGCCATTCCTAATATCTGATTTGTGTCCATTTATCCTTTTCCGTAGCGACTGTCCAGTTTGGCCGATGTACATAGCAGAGGGGCATTGCTGGCATATGATGGCGTATACTACATTGGTGGACGTGCAGGTGAATGAACCGGTGATGGTGTGGCTGATCTGGTTAGGGCCTGTGATGGTGTCGCTGGTGTAGATACGTGGGCAGAGTTGGCATCGAGGTTTGTTGCATGGATTGGTTCCTGAGCTAGAGTTACTATGGTGCGGTGTGCAGTTACTGGTGAGAATATGTTTCAGGTTGGCAGGTTGCCTGTGGGCGACGACTGGCCTGCCACCCAAGGCCAGTGAAAGTGTGGGATCATTGTCCAGGATGGGTTGTAGGTCCCTGATGATGCGTTGGAGAGATTTTAGCTGGGGACTGTATGTGATGGCTAGTGGAGTCCTGTTGGTTTCTTTCTTGGGTTTGTCTTGCAGTAGGAGGCTTCTGGGTACACGTCTGGCTCTGTTGATCTGTTTCCTTATTTCCTCATGCAGGTATTGTAGTTTTGAGAATGCTTGATGGAGATTTTGTAGGTGTTGGTCTCTGTCTGAGGGGTTAGAGCAGATGCGGTTGTACCTCAGTGCTTGGCTATAGACAATGGATCGTGTGATGTGCCCGGGATGGAAGCTGGAGGCATGAAGGTAGGCATAGCGGTCAGTAGGTTTTCGGTATAGGGTGGTGGTAATGTGACCATCACTTATTTGCACCGTGGTGTCTAGGAAGCGGACCTCCCGTGTAGATTGGTCCAGGCTAAGGTTGATGGTGGGATGGAAGCTGTTGAAATTGTGGTGGAATTTTTTCAGATTCTCCTTCCCATGGGTTCAGATGATGAAGATGTCATCAATGTAACGTAGGTAGACATGAGTGGGCATGAGTGGAAGAGAGCTGAGGAAACGTTGTTCCAGGTCAGCCATAAAAATATTGGCACCATAGTAACTCTAGCTCAGGAACCAATCCTTGCAACAAACCTCGATGCCAACTCTGCCCACATATCTACACCAGCGACACCATCACAGGCCCTAACCAGATCAGCCACACCATCACCGGTTCATTCACCTGCACGTCCACCAATGTAGTATACGCCATCATACGCCAGCAATGCCCCTCTGCTATGAACATCGGCCAAACTGGACAGTCGCTACGGAAAAGGATAAATGGACACAAATCAGATATTAGGAATGGCAATATACAAAAACCTGTAGGAGAACACTTCAACCTCCCTGGCCACACTATAGCAGACCTTAAGGTGGCCATCCTGCAGCAAAAAAACTTCAGGACCAGACTTCAAAGAGAAACTGCTGAGCTTCAGTTCATCTGCAAATTTGACACCATCAGCTCAGGATTAAACAAAGACTGTGAATGGCTTGCCAATTACAGAACCAGTTTCTCCTCCCTTGGTTTTCACACCTCAACTACTAGAACAGGGCCTCATCCTCCCTGATTGAACTACCTCATTATCTCTAGCTTGCCTGCATATATATACCTGCCCCTGGAAATGTCCACTACATGCATCTGACGAAGTGGGTATTCACCCACGAAAGTTCATGCTCCAAAATGTCTGTTAGCCTATAAGGTGCCACAGGATTCTTTGCTGCTTTTACAGATCCAGACTAACACGGCTACCCCTCTGATATCTATCATCCCCCTCACTCCTGATGGGTTTTTTTGGTTTGACTCTCTCCTCCGTTTGTTGTTTTTTAATAAAAGAATTGTGTTGGTTTGAAAGCAATCTTTATTCTATTAATTGAAAGCAAAAGGAGCCCTGCAATGCAACATACAATTATGTTAAACCTATCATCTGCAATCACAATCACCTCCTAGCATTACACTCCTGAGCATAACAACAAATATTAGTGGCTTTCAGCTTCAAATTGCTGCCTCAAGGCATCCCTGATCCTTATGGCCCTGTGCTGCACCCCTCTAATAGCCCCGGTCTCTGGCTGTTCAAACTCAGGCTCCAGGTGCTGAGCCTCCGCAGTCCAGCCCCAAATGAAGCTTTCACCAGTCCCTTCCCAAATATTATGGAGCATACAGCATGCGGCTATAAGCATAGGAATATTGTCATCAGCCAGGTCCAGCTTCCCATAAAGGCAGCGCCAGAGGGCTTTTAAACAGCCAAAAGCACACTCAACAGTCATTCTGCACTTGCGCAGCCTGTTGTTGAACCACTCCTTGCTGCTGTCAAGTTGCCTCATGTATGGCTTCATAAGCCACAGCATTAAGGCATAGGCAGGGTCTCCCAGGATCACAGTGGGCATTTTGACTTCCCATACAGTGAACTTCTGGTCCAGGAAGAAAGTCCCTGCTTACACCTTCCTGAACAGGCCTGTGTTCCAAAAGATGTGTGTGTCATGCACCTTTCTGGACCAGCCTGCCTTAATGTCTGTGAAATGCTCACGGTGATCCATAAGTGCCTGGAAAATGATTGAGAAATACCCCTTGCAATTATTGTACTTGGTGGCTAGGTGGTCTGGTGCCGGAATTGGAATATGAGTGCCATCGATTGCCTCTCTGCAGTTAGGGAAGCCCATTTATGCAAAGCCATCTATAATGTCATGCATGTTTCCCAGAGTCACCATCTTTCGGAGCAGGATGCAATAAATGGCCCTACAGACTCCCATCAACATGAGTCCAACAGTAGACTTTACCACTCAAAACTAGTTAGCGCCTGATCAAGAGCAGTCTGGAGTAGCCAGCTTCCACAGTGCAATCGCCACATGCTTATCCAATGGCATGGCAGCTCTCATTCTCATGCCCTTGTGCCACAGGGCTAGGGTGAGCTCATCACACAGTTCGATGAATGTGGCTTTCCTCATCCAAAGTTCTGCAGCCACTGCTCATCATCCCAGACACGCATCACGATGTGATCACACCATTCAGTGCTTGTTTCCCGATCCCAAAAGCAGCATTCCACTGTGGTCAGCACCTCTGTGAATGCCACAAGCAATCTCGTGTCATAGCTACCATGCATGGCAAGATCAATATCATACACCTCTTGCCTTTGTAGTTTAAGGAATAACTCCACTGACACTCATGGAGCATACTGGTCAACAGTGCAGGACCATTTCTTCAGCCCAAAGAAGCAGGGCGCACAGTACACAAACCATTGAAAGATGGTGCTAAATCCGGATGGAAGCACAAGGATTGCTGGATGTGAAGCAATGCATCACAGGGCATTGGGACAGGACCCAATTGGGACAGGACCCATTGGGACAGGATGCCACGCAACCCCCTCTGCCTTCCCACAACTCTTAGCGGAAGAAGAGAAAGAGGTGCTCTGTGGGATAGCCGCCCAGGGTGCACCACTCCAAACACCACTGCAAGTGCCTCAAGTGTGAACATGCTATTGTGCAGGCAGCTGACACTGTGAACACACAACAGCAGTTTCCCTTCAATGCTCTTTGAGTGGCTCTGTAATTACCGGTGCTGTAACTCTGTCAGCGTAGACATGCCCTAAGTCTTTTAGTACAACAATTTTATGTTAAAGGAAATCCTGTGAAAATAGTCACTGTTAAATATGGATATTATAACTTGCATCCCCAAGTAGTGAGTAAGCACTGCATGGGTAATTTAGATCAGCAGTGGAAGGCTCATAGTGGACTTCCAAGAGTATCTTTTTCTTTTCCTCACAATGGGCTTGGCTACACTTGAGAGTTGCAGCGCTGGTGGTGGCTTTACAGCACTGTAACTCACTCACCGTCCACACTGGTAAGACACATACAGTGCTGTATCTCCCTGGCTACAGCGCTGCTTGTACTCCACTTCCACAAGAGGAATAAAGACTGATGCAGCGCTGCCCTGCCACTGTGGCCACCAAAAGTGCTGTTATTGGCCTCCAGAAGTATTCAGCAGTATCCCAGAAAGCCTGTTCTCGCCACTCTGCTCATCAGTTCGAACTCTACTGCCCTGGCCTCAGGTGACCAACCATCAGGCCCGCCCTTTAAATTTCCCGAGAATTTTAAAAATCCCCTTCCTGTTTGCTCAGCCAGGTGTGGAATGCAATCAGTGACTCTTTCCAGGTGACCATGTCTCCACGCGCCAAACGAGCCCCAGCATGGAGCAATGGTGAGTTGCTGGACTTCATCAGTGTTTTGGGGGAGGAAGCTGTGCAGTCCCAGCTGCGCTCCAGCCGTAGGAATTACAATACCTTACCCTCTGCACTCAACCCCCATCACCATGCAGTATAGCCATCCTGAAGTGCAGCACTCATTGCACAGCACTCCAGACAGGACATATGCAAATCTGTGATTGTACAGTTCCTGACCCCACCCCCTTGCCCTTTCAGATTCCCAAAAAGTAGTGTTTCTTTCAATAAAGTAATTTTCTTTTCAATAAATGAATTTTTGGCTTTGAAAACATTCTTTATTATTGCATAAAGTTAAAGATACCTTTGCCCAGGAAAGAAACAGGCACTGCAAATCAGCTTAGGAAACACAAATTCCTACTAACATTGTAACCACCGCACTTCACTCCCGTGCAAGGCACCAAACATTACTGTTGGTTTTCAGCTTCAAATTCCTCCCTCAAGGCATCCCTAATCCTTGCAGCCGTGTGCTGGGCCTCTCTAGTAGCCCTGCTCTCTGGTTGTGCAAATTCAGCCCCCAGGCATTGAACCACGGAGGTCCATGCCTGACTGAATCTTTCACCCTTCCCTTCACAAATATTATAGAGGGTACAGCACGCGGATATAACCGCGGGGATGCTGTTTTCGCCCAAGTCCAACTTCCCATACAGAGATTGCCAGTGGCCCTTTAAACGGCCAAAAGCACACTCCACAGTCATTTGGCACCGGCTCAGCCTGTAGTTGAACTGTTCCTTGCGGCTGACAAGGCTCCCTGTGTACGATTTCATAAGCCACGGCATTAACGGGTAAGCGGGGTCTCCAAGGATCACAATGGGCATTTCGATGTCCCCTACTGCGATTTTCCACTCTGGGAAAAAAGTCCCAGCCTGCAGCTTCCTGAACAGGCCAGTGTTCCGAAAGATGAGTGCATCATGCACCTTTCTGGGCCAGCCTGCGTTAATGTAAATGAAACGCCCAATGTGATCCACAAGCGCCTGGAGAACCATAGAGAAATACTGCTTCCGATTAACGTACTCGGACGCTAGGTGGGGTGGTGCCAGAATAGGAATATGCGTCCCATCTATTGCCCCTCCACGGTTAGGGAAAACAATTTGTGCAAGCCATCCACAATATCCTGCACGTTCTCCAGAGTCACGGTCCTTCTTAGCAGGATGCGATTAATGGCCCTGAAAACTTGCATCAACACGATTCCAATGGTTGACTTTCCCACTCCAAACTAGTTCGCGACCGATCGGTATCTGTCTGGAGTTGCCAGCTTCCAGATTGCCCACTTCTCCCCCGCAGGGCAGCTCTCAATCTCATGTCCGTGCGCCGCAGGGTGGGGGCGAGCTCCTCACACAGTCCCATGAAAGTGGCTTTTCTCATCTGAAAGTTCTGCAGCCACTGCTCGTCATCCCAGACTTGCATGACGATGTGATCCCACCACTCATTGCTTGTTTCCTGAGCCCAAAAGCAGTGTTCCACGGTGCTGAGCATGTCCGTGAATGCCACAAGCAATTTCATGTTGTACAGATTACGCGACTCGCTATCATTGTTGGACTCCTCACTGTCACTTTGGATCTTAAGGAATAGCTCAACTGCCAAATGTGATGTGCTGATGAGTCTCGTCAGCATACTCCTCAGCAGTTCGGGCTCCATTTCCCACAGACCGAAACGGAACACAGAATCGCACTGCACAGAAACTGTGGTAAGATGGCGCCAAATGCGGACGGAAACACAGGGATTGCTGGGATGTGAAGCAATGCATCATGGGGCATTGGGACAGGAACCAGAATGACCCACACCCTCTGCCCCCTTCCCGCAACCCACGGCGCCAGAATGGGAAGAGGTGCTCTGTGGGATGGCTGCCCATAATGCACCACCCCCAACACCGCTGCAAATGCTGCAAATGTGGCCACACTGCAGCGCTGGTAGCTGTCAGTGTGGCCACACAGCAGCACTTTCCATACACAGCTGTATGAAGACAGGTTTAACTCCCAGTGCTGTACAGCTGCAAGTGTAGCCATACCCTGAGGAACATTTTTGGTGCTGCATTTTTTTTATCATTTTTCTTCATCTTCCAGTTATGTTGAGAAAACTTTATCAGAAAGATGGGTTTTGCAGACTGTTCTGAAGGTAATCAGATTTTTGAGCTAGTTTAATCTCCTCTGATAATTTACACGATAGCGGAGCCCTTTCAGAGAAAACACTTTGTCTCTAGTCTTCACTCATGTCATCTTAGGTGTTGTGACCTTCATTGTCCTAGCAGAGTGCAACTGTATGGTGACCAGGGTTGGATATGCAATCACTGATGAAGATGAGTCCTGACCCTCTGATGGTTTTGAACATTAGAACCAGAGCCTTCACTTGGCAACAGAAGCACATTGAGAACTTATGGAAGATGAAAAGCGTAGGGATGTCATCCTCACAATAGAATATTCTCTTGAGATAGTAGACCCAACATGCTGCTGAATACGAAGCATCTGCATTGCTTACATCTTTACTTCCAAATACACTGAATTACATTAATCTAGCGTGGAGATGTCATATGCATCACAATTTTCTGAAAAGGAGTCCTTGAAAATTGAAAGTATAAAAGGACATTTTTTTGTCAGTGGTTCTACTTAGTCATTTGACGTTAGTAATACATCCAATAGGAACCATGGCTTCATACCATAGTGATGAAATGAGAGACAGCCTTTAATGATAGTGGAGATCAGTGTCGCACCTAGTTTCTTCAGAGTGTTTCCCACTCCAAACCAGTATTATTTTAGCCTTGAGTGGGTTTGGCTTCAGTCATCTGCTCTTTATCCAGATGCTGATCCCCTTGTAGGCACTGTGACATTCTGATGAAATCATGCTTAAACAGAAATACGTAGCGAGGTGTCATCTATCTGTTAATGGTGGTGTAACCAGTGACATCTCACCACCTCTTTAAAAGGTCTTATGTAAATAATGAAAGGTTGGGAAGTAGTATGGGAGGATAGATCCTTGCGGGGAGAATAGATCCTTCAGAGATGAGGAATTTTGAGAAAGAAAAATTAGCTGTCCATCACCACTCTCTAAGTTCCTCTGGGAAGAGTAATTATGCAAATATGGGAACATAAGAATTTTCATACAAGATTAGACCAGTGGTTCATCTAGTCCAGTGTCTTGCTTCTTATGGTGGTCAGGACTAGTACATTATGCTTTAAGTGGAAGTTCAACAAACCCATAATGGGCAATTATAACTTGCCCATAGGGCAGTTTCTTCCTAGTCTCTCAGTTAGTGGTTCACTCATGCCTTGAAGCATGAGAGATTGTCTCTTTTTAAAAGAGGAAACACACACAAAACATGCAAACAATGGAAAGAAACCCTTTTTCTATTGTCTAATGTAGCTGTGGAGTTTCTCATTACCCATATAAATGTCTAATCCTTTTGACATCCTTTCAGAGTGTGATTAAGCTCTTGGTCCCAATGATACCTGTGACAATGAGTTCCACCAGTTAATGATATATTGTGCAAAAAACTATTTCATCTTATCAATTTAATTTTTTTCTTTTCAATCTCATTGAATGTCTCTTGTTCTTGTATGATGATGATGGCATGACAATTCTCAAGAGAGAATTAAAATATTAAACACTGAAGTTTTTCTTCTTAAGTCTATATTATACTTGGATTGAGACAGTCCCTTACATTGGGCTCCTATACTGCAACTACCACAAAGGACATTTTAGCATGATGGTTGCCACCACTAGCAGGCATACAAATGCAAAATATAATTTAAAATTTTAATTTCTGGTCAGTTTTAGTTTGGACGGTGAGATGATTCTTCCCCTTTGAGCTTTTAAACTATCATGATGAAGAAAATGGACCAAATTTTAAAAAGACAGCAAATAGGACTAGGCAAATCACCATTTCTAAATGGACATCTGTCAAAGTTCAGTACTATGGTGTAGAGTAACATATTTTGTGTTATTTGAAATGCTATTTTAGTAGACAAAAGTCAGGCCTGTATATAGGATTATGCCATTTTAGTTCTTTTTAGGACAATTATTTTTAGGAAAATAATGCCTACTCAACAACTGTTTAGAAATTGACCTTCTTAATGGAACTAATTTTTAAGAAATATTTTAATTCCTGACCCTGTCATAACCTAGTCCCAGATTTGGACCTTAGCGTCCAAAATATGGGGGTTAGCATGAAAACCTCCAAGCTTAGTTACCAGCTTGGACCTGGTAAAGCTGCCACTGCCCAAAAAATTAGAGTGTTTTGGGCACTCTGGTCCCCCCAAAAACCTTCCCTGGGGACCCCAAGACCCAAATCCCTTGAGTCTTACAACAAAGGGAAATAAACCATTTCCCTTCCCCCCTCCAGGTGTTTCCTCCCTGGGTTTCTGGAGAGATACACAGAAGCAAGCTCCGTGAATCTAAACAGAGGGATTCCTCCCTCTCTATTTCCAGTCCTGGAAACAGAAGTACTTCCCTCTTCACCCAGAGGGTATGCAAAGTCAGGCTAGTAAATCTAACACACACAGATTTCCCCCTGATTTCTTCCTCCCACCAATTCCCTGGTGAGCACAGACTCAATTCCCTGGAGTCCCCCACTAAAGAAAAACTCCAACAGGTCTTAAAGAGAAAGCTTTATGTAAAAAGAAAAAAATACATAAAAATAGTCTCTCTGTATTAAGGTGACAAATACAGGGTCAATTGCTTAAAAGAAATATGAATAAACAGCCTTATTCAAAAAGAATACAATTCAAAGCAACTACACACATGTAAATACAAAATAAAAAAACATATAAATCACTGTCTTATCTTTTTTGTACTTACAACTGGGAAACAGAAGATTAGAAAGCAAGAGACAAAAATCCTCTCATAGCCGAGAGAGAGACAGGCACAAGAACAGAACAAAGGACTCACACACAAACTTCCCTCCACCCAGATTTGAAAAAGTCTTGTTTCCTGATTGGTCCTCTGGTCAGGTGTTTCAGGTTACTTCTTTCCAGGTGAAAGAGACATTAACCCTTAGTTATCTGTTTATGACAGACCCTTCCTGTCCTTGTTTCGAACTTAAGAAAAAAAAATCCATCTCTTTAGTGCATGTTCTGATAGCTTTGGAATGTAATGGAGATGAACATGAGTAAATACAATAATTTAGGAAATAAAATCCCTGGTTTGTTTCCTGCCGAAACCCCGCCTGCTCAAACTAATTTGTATAAACCCTCCTCTCTTTTCCATATAACGAAAAAGCATGGAACCAGATGTGCAGGTAACAATTTGAAACATATTCTCCTAATATTCATTTAATATGTTTGTGTAGTACCTAGCACAATGGTACCCAACCTTTTTATGGCCTTTAGGCACTGCCAAAATATAAACATTAAAGCATAATAAAATGTAATAAATAATATATAATAATAATGATAATAATAATAATCAGGCCAATACTTCTCAGTGCTGCAATGAGACACACAGACATCTAAAATGAGGGACACTGATCCTTGAAACGGGAGTCTTTCTTTTCCTTCCATATTGTCCTTAAAACATCCGTCTATCATCCCCAAAGTGTTCTAATTTTTCCCTCTGTCCTATCACTGCCTCCAAACTCCCCCATCTCCTCACTTTCTCCATCTTACCTACTAGCCTTTTTAGTTTTTCAAGCAGCCCAGAGAGTTTTAGGCATCCCTGAAAATTCCCTTCTGGGGTGGATTCTGCTTCTGTAGACCAAGGTGCTCTCTCAGCTAGTGGTGGATTGTGCAGTCAATCTCAGTTTGGGTAGTGAGAGGAAGAAACATGAAAAATATCATGGAGTCATAAGTAAGTAGCAAAGGCAACCCGGGGACAGAGGGAGGGACATGCATTGGTAGTAGGAGAGAGAGACAGCCAGGGGAGGCAAGGAAAGAGATGCACTCTGCTAGCTCTGAAAGGCAGCCAACAGGAGAAGCAGATGCAGAGCAGTTTGGGAACATGGCACAGGAGGATGTCAGGACAAGAGCTGGGCAAATTTTTTGCTAAAACTTCTTTTCATTGAGAAAAGTAATGTCAGATCAACTGAAACAATCCACAAATTCACCAAATTGTTTCAGTCCAAAAAAGCCCAAACCAAACAAAGCGTCAGAAGAAACACTAACATTTTCTAAGTGAAATATTTTACTTTTTTAATTCAAAATGTCTTTGTTTAGTACTTTAAAAAAAACAGTAAGAAAACCCCTCAAAATCAATATGATACATTTAGTTTTTGTTTGTTATTCACACAACTCTGGTCAGGACATACCCCAAAACCAGTGCAATGCATTTTGGCATATAAAATGTACAGTGTACTCCCAGTGCTCATGACAGAATTAAACCCAATATAACAGACACACAACATTACAATATCATCACTGACATGGCAGACACTGTTACAATATCTGTTTGGCATTATAAAACTTAATTTAAAAGCCATCTAGGCACCATAACAAACGTTGCCCTATAAAAATAAAAATCTGTATACTATGAAAAATGCTTGCCTACCCATGTTAAAAACAACAGCAAATGACAACACGAACGTGTGTAATGTGGAGAATTATTATAATGTTGTCTGACCAACTAATTGCTAATTACTGTAATTTCATACATATATCTCCATATATGACTACTTATGGTATTGCTAGTGTGTAGATAGCCTTCAAATATATAGTAGAGAATGATGCAAAAAGTAATTAACAATAGGTATCTGGAGAAAAGATACAAACTTTTTCTTACCTGGTATAAATGGAAACTTATTCTAAAACCACTCCAATTAATACTATGCTTACAACACTAAACTTTTCTTTGTTCCACAACCTAGATTACATTTGATCAGCTAATTTATGCTTCAACTGTTGCATGGTTACAGAAGTAAAGTTTCCATCCTCTCTAGATTGCTACTACCAGAATATACCTTTAATATCAGAAAGTAATAATAAAACTGTGAGTTC
This sequence comes from Gopherus evgoodei, assembly GCF_007399415.2. Lineage (NCBI taxonomy): Eukaryota > Metazoa > Chordata > Testudines > Testudinidae > Gopherus > Gopherus evgoodei. The sequence continues at coordinate 242,178,419 of NC_044323.1, read as the reverse complement.
ATCCGTTAAAGACATGTTGCATCAAATTCATCCCATTGCCAGTTTTAATTCTGGCAAAACTAATGTTGAGTTACACCAAATATGAATTTCCACAATTTTACTTTTGTGAGTCAGGAATCAAAATTCTAAGATGAGCCTTTACACTGCAAATCATATGTCTGCTATTTGTCAACTATTTAGCTGTAAACAAGAACAATATAATTTTTCAGGTTTATGTTGCTGGTAAGATTTACATTATTAGTTCTTTAACATACATACATGCGGACACTATCTTCATTTTATGGATCTTTTAGATTTTTTTTTTAAATAGAGTATCAGGGTTGGAAGGGACCTTAGAAGGTCCTCTAGTCCAACCCCCTGCTCAAAGCAGGACCAATCCCTAGCCAGATTTTTTGCCCCAGATCCCTAAATGGCCCCCTGAAGGAATGAATTCACAACCCTGAGTTTAGCAGGCCAATGCTCAAACCACTGAGCCATCCTCCCCCTGTCGTAACAAGGTTAATAAAGACATTTTCAGAGCTAATGATGTGGATGATTTTTGCAGTTACAATGTGCAATCAAATTTGTTACAGACTGCAGAAAGCGAAGAATGGGCTGGGAAGTGTGCCTATTGCAAAGAGTAGTTGGAACATATGAACGGCCGTACTGGGTCAGACCAAAGGTCCATCTAATCCAGTATCCTATCTACCAACAGTGGCCAATGCCAGGTGCCCCAGAGGAAGTGAAGCTAACAGGAATGATCAAGTGATCTCTCTCCCACCATCCATCTCCACCCTCTGACAAACAGAGGCTAGGGACATCATTCCTTACCCATCCTGGCTAATAGCCATTAATGGACTTAACCTCCATGAATTTATCCAGTTCTCTTTTAAACGCTGTTATAGTCCTAGTCTTCACAACCTCTTCAGGCAAGGTTTTACAAGTTGACTGTGTGCTGCTTGAAGAAGAACTTCCTTTTATTTGTTTTAAACCTGCTGCCCATTAATTTCATTTGGTGGCCCCTCGTTCTTGTATTATGGGAATAATTAAATAACTTTTCCTTATCTACTTTCTCCACATCACTCATGATTTTATATACCTCCATCATATCCCCCCTTAGTCTCCTCATGGAAGCATGTTCGTATTTGGGCAATTTATTTATTTATATGGACAGAAGGGAAAGGATGATCATAAGAACCTGTGGTTGTGAAATAGTTTTGTTTACGAAGTTTAAATTAAAGCTCTATAAAAACTACAAGTGTGGAACAGATCTTTTTTAAAATTGCATTAGCACACTGTTAATTTGTTTGTTTACATATATGAGAGCATTAATACAATCTACTTAAGTTGTTATTGCTCCTGATAACTTGCCTCACAAAATACATGGGGTGTATTTGCAAATCCACTAGCATCTTTATTTATCTTAATAAATTATCCACTAGCTGCTTTGCCAACAAACTCCAGCCTCTCTTCAAAGAATATTTGTAAGATCAACGCTGTTTAAATAATATATCACCTACTAAAACTTTTGGTTTCACATAATAGATCACCAATATACACATCTTGATTTACCATCATACTCAGAGACTGTATTAGCTTGCAACGTTTATTCTTCTTACAAGAAATTAACAGAATTCTGTGCTCGTCGCTAATGAAAACCATACTTTTCTCCTTCCAACAATGCTGTCAATCAAAGGCCTGAATGAAGACTACTAGCCTCTTTGCAACTACATGCACAATGCACCACATTCTCCATTTTGTGATCTTTAGGCTACTGGGTTAGTCTATTCCGATGCATTTTTCTTACATCTCAGTATAACATAATAGAAGAAAAATTCCAGTCATAATGCACGTTTAGCAGAATATTTTATACTATGTCCAGATTCTGATCTGATTTCTGATGGCCTCAATCTAGAATCATTCCATAAAAGGGATTAGAGGGACATTTTGACCGGTATAGCTGAGATCAGAATCTGGCTGTATTGTATGTTGTATTTTCTTTGTATTTAAAAACACTGACGTTTTGAACTATCTGTTTTGAACATTTGCATAACAAGAAGTGCTAATTTCTGTTTTTGTTGTTCTTTTCTACCTTGTCAGTACCAATGTGGGTACCCAACCCCAGATACAGGAATTGCAAAACAAATAGGATTCCATCAATTTCCAACAGAAGACAAAAATGGAGCAAGAAAATCCACAGGAAGTTTAACGGATATGTGCTACTTATTGCCATATATGGCTCCTGCCAGGGAAATGCATGCTTAGATAAATTACATGAAGTGAATAAACTACTTTCTGGTAAGAAATTTGCATGCCTTCACAATAATATCAGCTGGCTCCCAGACCTGACTGATTTAAAAAATAAAACTATATTTGACAATTTCAAATGATGTTTGGGTCATCCAGTTCAGGTCAGTACATTTTCAAGGGACAATCAGACAAACAAGAATGTTGTTTATAAGAATCACTCCATTATGCTCCCATGAATATGAAGACTTTGCCATAGGATTGACTAGAAACCCTTTCCTGTACCAAGTCTGGGAGTTAATCTAGTAAAGTGCTGAATGCATCCATGAGAGTACTGAGTTCCTGTAATTCCCCTAAGATCTATGGGAGTTGTGATAATTGGCACCACACAGCACTTCATAGCCATGTACATCCCATAGTTTGTGTATGAATCGTTAGAGGCTTTTGCAGCAATTCCAATTCATTAGCCTCTATTCCATCTTTGTTACATAACTTGTCCACCTCCTTAGGGGTTCATCATTTCCTCCTGCATTTGAACAGTTTTAAACAGAGTCCCAGTTGGCTCCACCCCTATCAAGACACATCCTTTCCTTTCACTGTGCCAGCTTCCTTTGAACTAGGTCACAGAACTTCTTTCAGTCATGACCAGCAGTTCTTCTCATGAACCTAGAAGCTGAAACAGCAGCACCTGCAGCTGCTTGGAGTGGGAACTTCGTGGCTGTGATTCTAGAGGAAGCAACCAAGAGCCGAACGCAGAATTTGTTGTGTCCAGGGGGTGCAGATTGTTGTTTTGGGATAGTCCCTAAACACATATTCCAGAGTGAGGCATTTTGCCTGACCCCTGGAGGCCATTTTGTAAGTTAACAAAGAAGTATGTATGGAGACCTGACCCTGTGGGTGGTTCCTTCTGTGTGCTAGGATCCCAGCCCCTGAACCACTATGTCTGGTACTAGGCTGCCTGAGGCTGTTCATGTGTAACCCATCTGCCTAACAGGGATGGAGCTCTTTAAGAGATTTCGAGAGAAGGGGGACCAGAATTAGTGGTATTGGGGTCATTGTCACTAGACAGATGCACAATTAGCATTCAACTCCCTTAAGTTTCTGGAATAGGCAGGGGTAATTTTGGGCGTACTCAGTAGATTATCTGTAGCTGGACTCAGACATTGAGGGCAGATAGTCAGGCCAACTACTTTACAAAAGGACTGTGATCTACATAGGTTGGGAGTACCTAAGCTGTGGGACAGAAAGCAGGGTGCTTTTCCGTAGCCCTGAAGCTATTTTACAGGAGGTCATATTGATAGTTTTCCAACAGAGGAAGCCCCCTGTCAGAGTTAGTTATAGAAAGAGGAAATTGGGAGGGAAAACTATTTTTTTGTTTTAATTATATACCTTCAATGGTATTTGATTTTAGCCAAACTGTTTTAGTCAGCTCTCCTCTTATTTAAATGTGATGGTGGGGAAAGAGTCACCTACATTTTACTATTCTCAGTTAATTTTTGTTATGACAGAGTTATTCATTTACACACTTGATTAATACTGATTAGTTTAATTAGTTAGCTGATTAGCTAACTGAGTGATTCCACAGTCCAACACAGTAGGAGAAAGAATCTGCATGAGTTTCCAATTGGAGATTTCTGCAGGCAAGAGGAGGGAAGATATCGCTGTGGTGCTTTTGACTCAGCTGACAGTATAGAGTTGACAGACTCAGGTGAACTCAAGCAAATGCAATTAGAATGCAGTTCCTTCTCATTGTGTTTGTGAGGACTAACCTGTTTAGATTTAATTTGTTTTATTTATATTGTGTATAACTGAAGATAGTGTATGTGGCTGAACATCCTTGTTATGTAGTAAAAATTGTTTCTTTATCATAAGATTTTATAAAGTTGGTACTTAAGAATAAAGCTCATTCCTTTTGTTTTCTTATTGGATTTGATTGTGAGGATGTTGATGCTGGAAGGGAATTGGGCAGTTGAAGTCACTAAATTACACTACTCCAGCTATATGAATAATGTAGCTTTATGCTCCATCCTTTATACTCTTTGAAAGCAGTAACATGAGGACACGCAGGATGCATGCTTGGCGCCAATAATGGACACAGCTGGTTAAAAGATTCTGGTCTCCTGCAATGGAGCATATGTATGTGAAGAGTGAGACCAGTGTGGACAGATACTCAAAGATGAGCCATATTTTTATGCTCTGCTATAATTCTCAGGATTTAGAGGTAATTATGGTTTTTCATTTCCAACAAAAAAGCTTTGCTATTATACAATTTCCTTATTTTTCAAAAAGACATCTAAATGATCTTTAGTCACCACAAAACACTGGTAGGCATTTTTAAAACTTCTGACAGTAGAATCAAACTAATCTGACAGTAGAATCAAATCAAATACAAACATAAGGGGATTTTGAATTCAGTACAACCTTGATGTAATGGAATAGGCAGGTGTTTATAGGTCCACTATATTAAACCCAGTCTAGCTTGTACATTAGGTATTTTCCTTATTTATTCTTCTATTATTTAGACTGGCATAAAATGAGGATCCTAGCTCCTTATGAGTTCTCACAAAGTCATAATAACTGGCTTTTAAGGTTTGAAAAGTATTCTAACTTTTTGTTATCCTTTCCCCCCTCAAAAAATAGCATGCTATAAAAAGTGCATTCATCTTATGCATTAACCCTTAATGAGAACTCTTATGTAAGGCAAGTTTGACCAAATTTAATATTTCCAAATTAAGTTACTCAAGGTCAAAACTGCTAGTATTGGAGGCAATCTGTAAGGTCATCAGATGCCTGGCAACTTTATAACCACTGTGGGATAGAGTAACAGATGCTGAAAGTTCCATGAGGCCTCTCACCTTCATAAGCATCACATCCTCTAAAGTTATTATCTGCTGGCATAACCAAAGGAACTTCATGAACTTTATAATTTCAGTCAGCATTTGCCATATTCAAAAGAGCCCTTTGCAGAAGTTATAACATACATCAGCTGAGTTTATATAGCCTCCATGAGTACAATGCTTGAGAGAGACCTCCTTCAAAGGTTGTATTCACGAGCACTACAAGTTCTGCTGGTAACTCCAATTAGGCATATAACTTCTCATATGCTTCCAAAATAGGTACCTCAACCAGGGACAAAAGATAACATTTTCAAAAGCACCTAAGTGATTTAGGAACCTTTGTCCCATTGAAAAGCATTTTTTGAACATTTTACCCAAATTATATGGTAGCTGTTTTTTCCATGATTATGCTCACTCGTGTTAGTATTTTCCAGCTACAAGAAAAAAAAATTGAGACACTAGCCTAGGTTAAGCAATGTCAGGTAAATGTAAACAAATATAGTACTTAACAAAAAACTCCCCCACAAAAAAAATTGCTCAAATGATTAGTGGATTTGCAATTAATATCCTAATGATAACAATAACTTATCTAACATTTCTGAAAACTCACCTGTGATAGGATTCTTGGAGGGCCAGGCACCCTTGCGATTAGCACATCTGATGTCTGGTCCCTTGTTTCCCTGACTGGGCGGTAGAAATGCCTGGTTCCTGACCTTAGGCTGGGGATCTTCTGTCTTCCATTCGCATCTGGGTCTCATCCACTAAGGAGGTGTAGCAGGGGAATCCAGGTCCTCCTCTCCACCAGGTCCCAGTCAGGGCCCTATGTGAAGCAACACCAGCAGACTCCTCCCAACAGAAAGTCTAAGTTCACTATCCTGGACTAATACCTACTTATGTCCCTTTAGTTTGGGGCATGGCCCCTATCATCCAAATAGTCTGTTGTGGCTCACCTGGAGTAGCACTCTGTTATGGATCTTTTGCAGCATCCTGCCATGGCCTCAGGTCCCTCTGGGCAGAAGCGTGTATATGGCTGGAGAGGCCTACGCCGACAATATTCTTACAGTCAAAAAATAAAGTTCAGTCACTGCTGGTGCTCCCCAGCAGTCTCTCTCAGTTAGGGACACATACTTTTCCTCTGGCAGTTGTTCCAGCTATCAAACTTGTAGTGAAACGCTCCTTATGTACAGAGACTCAGAACTACCGCTTGTCTTTTCACCAGTCAGCCCTAAACTGAGCCAAGTTCTCTCCTTTTCTTCCTCTTCCAGGCCTGACATTGGCTGCAAGTACAGCAGGGTGGAGCTAGCTCGGCCCATAGGCTCTCTTTATCACTTTTTCTGCTGGGAGTGAGGTTTCTCTGCTCTATCTATGTCCACTTATTGGCCCAGAGGTATCAGGAGGAGCATATGTGATTACAACAGGATGTCCTTTAGCTATAGGATGGAAAAACTACACTCAACCCTTTCACCTGTATCAGATCCAGGAAGAAGTTACACAGGTGAAATGAGGGCTGAAGCCCATATTTGTAGAATGCCTAGGTACAGATCTCTGGCCCATTCCAGATATAGGTTCTCTGGCCAATATTAGGAAGTGAATGGAATTCTAGAAAGTCCCCAAATTGCAGTGAAAGAGTGAAGAAGGCTTCAATGAAATTTCTCTTCTAGCACACTATGGTGGCATCTCAGGCCAAGAAGATTATAAGGTACAAGATTTTTTGAGGCTGTGGCTTATCATGAGTGCATTGTCCAGAGATGGTAGAGGTCTACACTTGTATTTGTTGCGTAAGTGGCAGTTCATTGACTAGTACACCATGTAACATAACAGGTAAGAAAATAGAAGACTATAGCTCATATTGGGAAATTACTGTAGATGGGGAGGATGTAAAGTTCAAGGGGGTCTCTGGCCCGGAGGGAGGGTAGGCATACAGAGGACTCTGAGCCATTGTTAAAGGATGCACAGGGGTAAGTAGGCTGTGTTAAGGTTGATGTCAGCGACTAAATTGCCCAGTTTGTCATGTTTCATGTATGTTTAATTATAAATAGTATACAGTGGTTTTTTTAGGGCGAGTGTTTTCTCTATTTTTATTCTCAGTTAATTTTTTAGGCTTGAAAATAGTCTATATTTTTGCAGCTTCTTCCCTTTACGCTGTACTTTCCCCACCATTCCATTAGTACCGCCTTCATTTTTCTTCCTCATTTCTAAGTCATTGTAACCTTATACTAGGCAGTAACAGCGGCTACTGTGACCAGGTCAGTACTCTGAATGCATGTCTTTTTGCTATTATAGTAGACAATTCCTAATTCTCCCTTTTCTGACTCTTGCTGGAACTATAACTTTAGCTCTGCACTTTGGTTTTCTTTTTTTGTCAATATCTAAATGGAACCATTTCCCCCACCAAATATTTTAAGTGATCTTTCAAATGAATCTAGACATTTATCATGAAATACCCTCACAGTTTGATCATTCTGCCTACAGTGTAAGCAGACTAAAGTTCAAATAGGAAAAACCTGAGTTCTTCTCTATCTCATCTTGCCTCCACTGCTACTTGAGGTTAACATATTGTCTGTCTACTTTTAATAGAAACATTCTTCATGTATTCTAACAAATCACATATATCTGAATTCTACATATAAAGCTGCAATTCCATTGAGGGCTTCTAGTGACATTGATAAACGATGTTACTAGAACCCTTTGCTTGAATTACAGTCTTAATTATGTACACCTGAGTCCTTATTATGCCTTATATTATTTCTGTCATAGTACTATCTTGTCCTGGTCTTACTCTGATGATAATTTGCTTTATCGGTGACTTGGGTATTGCAGTGTAGCAAAGCCAGTCCACTGTATTGTATGGTGTTCAGAATAATGCAGATTTGATTAACCAAATGCAGAGCTGTAATGGTAAACAATAAATATATATTATATTGATACAGGCCCTTGATAACACCTGAAGATAACGCTTAGATGGTGGAAAATAGAAGTTTCTTCTATTTATTCTTCTCTTGTTCTTTCTATATTTACCTAGTGAACTGAATCTGAATTAATTTTGTAATATGAAATACAAAAGACTATGTTTGAGTGGATGTGTGGAGATGGAATTCCTTTAAAAATGATCAGTCAGGTTGTGACTTGCTTTATGATGCAAGCCCCCAGAAGAGACAAGCCTGCAACAAATGTGATTAAAAGCTCCTAAATTCAGTCATCTTTCTAACCTTTAACATCAACAGAGTCTAGAGTTTTAGGATCTTATCCCATGTCTGTTCATTACATTTATTTAGCTTAATAAACTTAGCTCCCATTTTGTAGTTACAGGGCCAAATCCTAAAGCGTTTCTTCAGTTTTTAACTTAGCCCTTAGTCATGCAACAGTCCTAGTGAACTGAGGACTGAGTACAATTTGAGGAAGAACTTCAGGATTTAGTTCTTGTAACCTTCCATTCCCTCTTCTCTTAATGCATCAGAATTGCCAGCTTCTCCCTCATTTCTGGCCATCGCCAGTAACCAGTATGTACTTGGTAAGAATCTGTGCATTTTTGTTTATGTTTTGTATGGACTTATCCAGGTCAAGTACATCTTTCGTCTTTTTCTTTATCTTCAAGAATAGAACACAGAGCTTACCCCAGCAGTAGTCTGAAGTCAAAATGCTCTTTAATAAAACACTGCTTATTAGAAAATTAGAAAATTAACAGTTTCATAATACAAGTTTCAATCTTGTAGTTAATGTGGTTTAAGTAAGTATTCACCTACCTCCTGGAGCTCATGTGTCTGAGTCATTCTCAGATACTCCCGCACATCCCTCTCTTTCTCTGTTAGCATTACAGCATCTGGAGTACTCTCTTGATGAGGTTTTCTTTCCTTAATTTCCTAGGGGACTTTCAGTTACACTCCCAGGTTATTTTGATGGTAAGGTGGTTACTGTCCAATGAGATTTGCTCATGTCTAGGCCTGGGGAGTAAGTTTATCATGCATGGTCTCTTCTCTCTGGCACAATAATCTTTGGGTTTATATAATTTTTCCTAAATAGCCACTATATGTAGCCTTATATTCCCAGTTCCCTTTTTTGTGACACACATCAATTGAAACGAGTCTTTGATCCTGCTGTATACTACTTGTTGAGAATAAAGTCTATTTGAATAGCTCTTCCTGTCCCAGATTGAGGTGTCAGATTCTTTCAGACAAGTTCAGCCTTTCCCCCACCCCTAAGGTGACTCTGTCTTCACTGTCTGGAGGTCCTTTTACATGGTAATTAGACTTTCACTAGTCTGTTCTCAAGAAGGCCACACTCTGTCACTCATGTGATTCTGAAATTACCATATTTCTCAATAACTTCAGTTTATGTCAATATCATTTCCTTTTGGTACTGTCCAATCTGTCACAGTCCTCAAACATTAAGGCAAATTAAAGGAAAATCTATGCCTGTCTTCACTTTGCTAATAATTAAAATACTGATAGACTGATTGTCAGAGGTGCTGAGCACCAAGCGCTTGTATTAATTTCCACCAGAGTGTTGAGTGCTCAGCAACTTGAAAGGCAGGCCCTTGGTGTTTCAGAACTCCGACATCTTGCAGTACTGCATGTGGCAATGTTGTTAAAAATGGAACAGCCCATTCTGTTTTATGTAGTTATAATTTGTATAGTTAAACTCATAGAGACAGGGTCATGCCAGTATCGTCTGATGCTTCTCCAGGACCTTGGTTGTTCTCTCTATAAATAAACAAATAAGAGTCTGTTCCTGAAATCACCACACTCCCATTAGTTCCATTAACATGTGTTAGGTGCTCGGAGATTTGGGGGGGCGGGAGGGGAACTAACCTTACAGCCTACACTAAAGAATCTAAAAGGAATTGAAAATAAAGGCAAGGGGAAGAACAGAAGAACTATTCTTATAAAAGTGCCACCAGAGGAGGTGCAGAGGAGACATCTTAAGAAGCTGTTTGTAGCTTCTTAATACTAAGTAACTTGAATTCTTCATGGAACCTCAGTAACAGAATGTAAGAAAATAAATAATTTTTTTAAATGTACATGGAATGTTAATACATGGGGGCTTTGTTTGCAGAAACTAAGCCTAAAGATTGGATGGAGACAATAACCCCTAAGCAGAATGGATAGTGGGCATCTCTTGAAGCCCTGTTGAACACAAGAGTTTAGCAAGATATAAGTGATAATGTATATTGTCCTAAACAGTAACATTCCACCACAACACTGACATCATTTTGGAGATAAAGAGCAGGAAAAAGACTTCTGTGAGTGGGGCCTGATTCTGCAGTAATTTTTGTGGCTTCAAAATTACTTCAAATGTAGAACCCTAGGTTTAAATTATAACCTCTTCTCGTCTCTATGCATCCAGATAACTTCTAATTACCTCAGTTTGCTAGACAGTCTACCTGCTTAAGATATCTCCCCCTTAAATGGCAAGCTATCTTCTTCTCCTTCTCTACAATAACTTCTGGCTGATGGACAAGCTCTGCTAACACCCAGAAAGCAGTCAAGAGTGCAGGAACCCAAAGAGCAGGAGGAGTGCTTATGTAGAGGCAGGAATCCATCATATCAAGGATCTGATGGGATTGTTTACATTTTCTAAAAAGGATATCTCTCTTTAGCAGTTGTGTAGTTGGGGATCATCTACATAGACTAGAGGTGGGACAGGAGAGGAACAAACAAAGAAAATAGTAGAGCCCAGTGTCACCTTTTTCTGGGAGAGGGGGAGATGAACGGAGCTCAGGGGATTTTAAAAATGATAATTGAACCTCCCTCATCTAGAACCATCCAGTTGTGCAGACTGTTGGCCTACCTAGGTTTATCTCATTGTTATTACTCTTGTCCTCCCTCCCCTCTTATTGGCTGTTACACTCACTGGTTGCCTCTTGTCTTTAATTAGAATGTAAACTTCTTGGGGGCAGGTACCATAAAAAAAGATGGAACTAATATGACATTTGCTGCATCAGCAGTTTTTATGTTTGCTTCCTTCTCCCCTACTCCTCCCTCTCCTCCTCCTCATTTCATCTATCTTGTTGAGACATAATGTAAGCGCTTCAGGACGGGAACTATCCTATTATAATTCTGTGTACTGCCAAACAGAATGGAGCCCCAAGCTTGCTTAGGACCTCTAGGTGCTAGAGTAATACAAATTATAAAAAGAATAACAGCAACTGCTGAAAAGGAAAAGTAACCCTATACATCTGCATTGAAGCAGTTAGTCTTGACTCTTGAATGATTACAACAGAGTTGTATGTATATAAAATACACTGGGCCAGATTCTGCTGTCAGTGACATGACTGTAAACTGGAAGTCACTCCACTGATTTCAGCAACTCCGCTCTTGCTGATTTACACTAGTGTAAATGAGATCAGAATCTCTCCCACTATCTCAAATAGTTTATTTCTATAGAGCCATTTGCTCTTTCTTTGGGAGCTTGCAAGGAGATCGCGAATGTCTGCATACCTTGCATTTTTGAGCAAGTCCTATACATTTACAAAACTCAAAAACTGAAAAATAAAGGTTACAATGGGCAGTATGTTCAAAGAAAGCTCTTCACTCTTCCAAGCGGTAAAATAAAACAAGAAATAAAGGGAATCAATTGGTCAGCAGCCCTTGCCTCACCATAGCTTGGACACATGCTCACTAACAGCTCTTCCATCAAAGCAGGGCCAGGCACAGTCATACAGTCTATTTGTATTCCACATTGGGATACGAGGGGCCACATTAATTCCTGGTATAATCAAATTAAGTAGATGAGTTACACCAAAGATGGAAAGGGGTTAGACTCATCTTTTCACTTACACTTTCCTCCAATTACTGTGCAGAATGGGTTCTTTCTCCACATTCCTCCCCCTCTTTATGATTCCTCACCCTTTGTGAGAAACAAAAGCAGAGTGCCTATCATTAATCTTCTTTCAAAACTTGTTTAGGTCTACGAGATCTGGCTTTAATTATCAGTCTTCTGAAAGACTAATCACACTGGCCTCAGAAAGACAGAAGATGGGGTGATGCTGTGAGGATCTGACATTACACATTAGAGCAAATATTCCCATTTCTACTTCCATGCCACTTGACTCCAGTGGTAAGAAAACATGGGTGGTGTTACTCCAAGCTCTTACATGAGAGCAAAGTTACCACTGTTGTAATTAAAGGATTCCTCAAGTGACCAGTTCTTGTAGAATGCAAAACACAGCACTCCAGTAATAAAATAAATACATAATAATTAATTGGATGATAAACCAAACCTAAGCTGTCCTATTACTAAGCCAGCACAATGAATGAAACACTCTCTAATTCTAGTAGACCAAGGGGCCAGCTCCTCAGGTGGCAGAAAGGTATGCAGCTCCATTGAAGCTGAATCCATTCACACAAGCTGAGGATCTGTCCCCAGCACCTTACTAAAGGCCTTCAAAGTGCACCTCCTGTGGGAAGATGAGGTAGTTTATGAATATTTAAAATATATATATTTTTACTTTAACAAGTTCCCTCTTCTGTAAGTCAGAATGTAACAGCAACTGCTTTTGAGAGGAATCCAGTGTGTGAAGCAACTTCTTGTTGAAATTAAAGGGCTAGGAATGTTTTAGCCAATCAAGCAAATCACCTGTTTGTCTGACCAACTAATACAGCCAAGTAAATGGATTGTTTTTTTAAAATTTTAAGTACAACTCAGGGATAGGATTTAAGGAACAGGATGTGTAGGGTAAACCTGTGCCATTTAGCAGAGGAAAACAACAAGAGTGATAAGAAATGAAGTGGGAGGAGACTCGGGACAGACATTTAGGGCCTGGGCCTGCAATCTAGAGAGTGATTCCTGAAGCTTGTGAGCAGGCCAGATAAGGAAGAGCTTATCCCCCTCACTAGGTCAGCCCCTTAATTAATTTTCCTCCAGTTACAGAATCTGTGGAATGGAGGGTGGGTCAGAATCATTACTGCTGTTTGGAAGATAGTGTGTCATTATGTGCAGGTCTGCTGTGCGCAGGACTGATTTGGAGCCCCTAAGACGCTTTAGCTTTAAATTAAATTCCAGTTTTCCAACAGTTTCAGTTTCCACATTCAGTATGGACTCTCGAAAAATAATGATTCTTTTATTATCAAAGAATTATGCTGAGTGCCAAGGAAAGATCTTTTGCCAATGGGAGTATTAACTAGGGAAGCCGTCACGCAGGGCCGTCATATCTAAAGTGTTGGATTCCATTCGTTCAGTTTACAGAAGTTTTCTAGCACCTTGCTGGGTTTTGCAGGATTTTTTTGTGTGTGCACTTTGCTCAGCCTACACTGAGGCATAATAAATGCGCACTTGTCTCAACTATTACACATTTCGGATTACAACACAGTATCTATTCAATGACCATTACCCTTATCCTCATTTAGGGCCTGCTTCTGCTCCCATTTATTTCATTAGAAAGTTTGGGCCCTGGAGCAGCAGATAAAGGCCAGTTGCATTTCAATGATTAACTCTCAGTTTTGGGGTCAAATATCTCAGTAATTTTTTACACGCATCTGGATTAAATTTGGTGACCAAATTATTAGTCTGAAATAATATTTTTAAATGGTTTAAATCTTTTAAAATACTGCTGTGCTGCTCAGGTTCACTTGTTAGCATCTGGGAGGAACAGGCCTCTATATTCCTAAATTCTTCATTAAACTAAAAGAGAGAATACGTCCCGTGCTTGCTATGAAACTTTCCACCTCTTGGATGAGAGATGCTCCAGTGTGAGTAGCTCCATGGTCAGCAGTTTTTCCCACAGCTACACAAATTTCTGATGACTCATCAGTGATTTTGGTGCAGAGAGAAAAGTAAACAAAAAGCTTCATAATGATTTGCGGATTGCCACCACCCGTTTCTGCAACCGAAGTCACTCCCAATAAACATATAAGCAATATACTGGTTGGAATTCATATTTCCATTTTATACTAGAAAGCAATACACTATCCCGCATACCAAGTCCCTGCATTGTCTTCTACAACCAATTAACCCAAACTGCCAACAGGCACAATTGCATTCCTAATTGTAAATGTCTAGGCTGTCCTCATGTTACCTTGCAGCCAGGTGCGGTGCTTCAGGTGTGCTCTGCCTTCATTTCCCCCATTTGGGGTGGCAATAGACTTCCTTTACCAGCCTGAGGCAAGCAGAAGCCAAGAAAATAGCATGTCCCCTTTTTTAAAGTTTCAGGCAAGGAGCAGTTACAACAGCCATTTCATTAGAACCCTAGTTCAGAGATCCCAAACTTAAAGTCCACAAAACAAAGTCTCTAAGTCTGGGGAAGTTAATCTCCTAGAACCTGAAAGAGAAACCACTGCAGTCTGCATGGCTTCCACTTCCCTTTCTCTTGCTCAGCTTCCAGTATCTGTTTACATTGCCCAGCCCTAAGGTAAGGCAGGGCCTTCTTGATTACATCCCAGGCTGTCCCAGCCATAGGTTGCAGCCTGTCCTTTAAAGAGGAAGGCCACTCCTTCACACTAACGCAGAAGTCTCCACCTCAGTCTCTTTCCTTAGGACAAATAGCAAGAATTTTTCTCCTACCTTTGCCCAATTCTGAATTCTCTTACCACTAGTGATATCATTTGCATCTATCCTAGCACAAGCTTGGATTTTGGATATGGGATTGAGCCAGTCAATAGTTTCCTTGGTGTTATCAGTGACCCTCACTAAGAAGCTGTCACAAACACAGAATCTGACAGCAAGTCTACAGCTGGCAGATACTAACAAACACAGGAAAACCTAAACAGCAACACCACCAAAAGTCTGAGAGCTACACAAACAAAAGTAGCTCTGTCAGTGTTAGTGTTAGTGCCCTGTTGATATGGCCTTGGAAAGAAGTGCTGAGGAAGCTGGGAAACCTAGTCAAGCCAACCTGCCAAGGAGGCCAAATGCCTTCCCAGACTCAAATATGGGCAACCAAGCAATGATTAGTACATTCAGGTTCCTGCCCAACCTTATGTGACAGTCCAGTATTGTATTAACTCACCATAACTTGTGGCCTGTAGATGCGGCCTTGCTACCGCTGGTATCTGTCCAGCACATGGGCAGGTAGAAGGTCCTTGGCTTGCTGTGCTATGAAGCGTGAATGCAGAAGTTCTTGGGCTCAATAGTGTTCACTTATGTACTCGGGAACAATAATTCCTTCCAATGTAGGAATTACTTGGTGAGATTGATTAACCTGTACTATACAGGAGGTATAGATAGACTAGATGATCATAATGTTTCTTTCTGGCCTTATAGTCTATGAATCCCTGCCTTAACAGCCAATCACTGGCCCAACAATTTTAGGGGTTGTACTCATTAATCAAATACAAGTTTCTTCCACTCCCCCAACTGAAAACTACAAAAGGATTGCAGGAAACCCTTTGATTCAGCCTAGTTAGAAGAATAAATGTATCACAGAAAATTTGGTTCCTAAAGATGCAGGAAACCCTGTTTTGTTCACCTATAATCAAAGGGCGGGGAGATGTACACACACATGTGTGTGCACGTGCATATGGGACAGACGATGCAAATAAATTTTGTGAAACAGTGAAATGAAACACTGGTGGCAAAGGGAATGTTATTTTGAAGCTTCAAAGGTTTAAAAACCAGGGAGAGGACAAACAAACAAAAGACATTTTAATGGGAGAATCTTCTTCAGTAAATAAAAATACTCAATAAAAGCTATTTTGAAAAAAAGAGAGTTCATATCTCAAACACAAATGTTTTAACTGCATTTCAATTATTTGTTTTTCTTTCAGCCACTTAACTTTTCTGTTGTTCAACTTTTTCCTATGTAGTCAGCTCTCATACTAAGCAAATTATGGACTTTTGCTAGTTTGGATTGGAAATAATGCTTTAGAACAGTCAGCTTCAAAGTCTCAGAATTAAATTAGCTCCTCCACATTAGATTATTTAAACCATTTGTTGAGTGGCAACAAAATTTCTTTTTAAATATATAAGACTGCATGTGGTTATAAACCTTACACTGTATGGTTTCCTGGAAGCTGTATTGGGACAAGGTATGTCTCATTTAATGAAGACTCATTCATTTCAAACCTTGATGAGCTAGTCAAATACTTTCAGGAAAATATTTAGTAAGAAAATTTGTCAAGGAAATTCATAGACAAGTTATTATTATAATGAAGGCAAGCAATGCAGAGACTAGGATGATGAGCAGCTTATCAATACTTGTAATAAATAAAATAATAGTAATTATATTAATTAATAGTTATGAATGAATATTATAAGCAGACTTATTTCTTGGAAAAAGCAGATGATGAAGATACTTCATCTTAAATTTATATAGCAACTTCCATCTGGAAGTACTAAACTGATATACAGAGGGATCACTTATCCACCACTGAAATTAAGTCAGCTACAATGAGACACTGAAGCTATTTAACAGCATACAGTAGTGCTACAAAATAGTTTAGGAAATGAAGAACATCTTTTCTTCACTGAAACTGAGTGGGGAATGTATGAAGGAAGACTATACTTACCCAAACTGAGAGATGGGCAGGACCCCAGGTTATCACCCCTGTGCTTATGAAGGTGAAATGAGCACAAGTACAGAGGACCTCTGTTTTCAGTCTCATCTAAAAGACAGCAAATCCAGCAGACAGTGTCCCCAAGCACTGGGTTGTAGCATTGATGCTGTAGTGTCTCAGCCTGAAGAGTGCTAGAGTGCACCAATGACTACCTGCCAGCTTTTGGGTTTTTGGCAGGGGAGGCTCACCAATCCATGTCATCTTGGCTTTCTGCTGTTTAGCTTATGAAAATTTGTGATTTGTGACAGAATGGCTCACAAAACAAAGCTGTATGACCACATTGAGTAAACCACACCAAACAGAAACATAATTCTGTTCAGTATAGGTATCTTGTATTTGTGTCTATGAATATTAAACTCTTGCCAAACATAGTGGTGTAGGCTCCTGACTCTAGAGAATAAGAACATGCATTTACACTCCAGCCACTACTGAGGGTTCCCCCATCACACCATATGTCAGTAGGCAATCACCTTTTTTGTGTGGTGGTTCCTACAGTGATTCATTTTGTCTTTACCCATTTTTGAAAGAAAACCTTAAGTCACTTCCCCCACCTGGTCACAAGGAGTTTTTTGAATGACCATCATTGGATATAGATTTCTTTTCTTCTCTTTCAATCCCTTTCTCTTCATTTTGTTCATGTGTGGTCTATTATTTAAGTGGTTTGCTTTGAGTATATTGTGTTTAGTGTTTACATGGTTGTATAGTGTCTTAGTGATTTGGCAGGGGGGATATAGAAATAAAATGGACTGTATTATTTTACTCACCCACTGCTTGATCATTTTGGTGATACCACATCTCTTTTTTTCAACACTGTTAACCTTCCCAGAAGTTCCATATCTGGAAATAATTCTGTGACACTGAAGTGTGAAATCCGTACCTCTCAATATCCAAAGGCAGTACTTGTTGAAACATACTTCCATACTGTGATCATTAACCTAGTCTCATCTGGAAAGAAGGTATTTTACTTCTCATCTTACTAGGCGAGCATTGAAGAGAGGGGTGTCTCAACTAGATAGTCCTGCATCTCACATGTTCGGTAGTCATAGTTACCAACCAGAATGAAGTTGTGCTAAGAAAATTGCATGAGCCTTAACTGAGAACAACTTTGCTTTGGTCATTTGTTCCAGCCCTGTAATATTTTAACATGGCTATTTTAATCTAATAAATTTAATTTTAAATATTTTGTTTATATTTAAGTGTAGTACAGAGAATGAGCTTCATAATTTTTGTTTTGGAATCTGAATATTGACCATTCCATAACAGTAGTTATAATAATGGTGAAATCTTCAAGACAAGTAACCTCCAAACAATATAAAAAGTTATATTAACTCATGTTTTCCTCTCATCCTGGAAATGTTCTGTACATTTTTTCTGGTGATACTTTTAAAAATTTCCATACACTACTTCTATTTTATATGAACTGCAATATTTTTATGTGCTACCAACAGCACATAAATGCTAAATCTTTTAGTTAAATATTATAGGGTCTTTTTTCCTTTTGATGTGGGTGTGCACATGTGTGCTAGGAGACATATAGGTAACTCCTTTTAGTGTTAATGAGTTACCTATTAAATCTCAATGCCAAGTACCATAGTGTTAACTGCTATATGTATATACATGTATGTATCTAATATGTTTAGGTCAGTGTTTCTCAAATGCGGCCACCAGGGCCTTTTCTTGCGGCCACAGCCATCTGGGCTGCGATGGAGGGAAAGCAGTGGCCCCCCTCCCAGGTCTGCCAGCAGCGATTAGGCCATGCCCCCCTCCAAAGACACAAATGCTAGAGGTGCAGGCAGCTGGTGAATTCCCCACTTTCCCAGGGGTGGGGAGGCAGACTTGGGCCACAGGGCTTTATGCTCCATTCATGTGGTGGCAGGCTCTGGTTCCAGACTCTGGCCCCAGGCTCACCACCTCCGCCATCATCCCTGGGCCCAGTTGCCTCCCTGCCCACCTCCCCATCCAGGGCTTAATTTGTTCCAGGGCTTGCCAGAGCTGAGTAAGTCTGCTGTGAAAAGTGATATTAACAAACATACAAATATCACTTTTCACAGCAGACTTACCAGCTACCAAGTCTTTAAAAAAAATTGCAACTAAAAAAGCAAAAGAAACAACAACAAAGAGACAAGAACATGCAAAGAACCTTATTTGTGTTTCTATTCTGTTCAGATCCAGTAAAGTATAGAGACAACTGTAAATTATTTTTATTACTGAGTCTGAGAAAAAAAACCCTACATAAATTACAATGATTTGGACATGTATATGTGCATATTTATTTGTTTTGCCTAAAGTTAATTAAGTAGTCTAAGAAAAATTGTCAGCGCTGCCACCAGCAAGAGTTGGTGGCTGCACTCTGAGGCCACCAAAAATTTTGTTGTGAGAAACCATGGTTAATGCTGATTAGCTATAAACAGGTCAGCAAATATTGCCATCCAAAGTGGTAGTCTCATGTTATTATAGTTCATATTATGACTGGTCAGATAATATGTTTTCTTTATGATGCACATACGTAACTCCCAATTATTTTATTTTAGTTGAGTCCCAAGCTGTTGAAAAAGAATGTCATAATTCTATTTTTAGGAGACATGGTTAAAAAGCCATTGTGACAAAGCCAGTTACTTCCACTAAGACCAAAGGAAGTATGGGTTTCTAGCTAAGGCACTAGATTGAGACTCAGGAGATCTGAAGATTACTATATTTACCACAGACTTCCTATGTGATGTGGAGCAAGTAACTATCTCTCTACACATCATTTTACAGGTGGGATAATACTTGCTTTCTCCCACCCTTTGTTTGTCGTCAGTTTAGATTGTAGGCAGTTTGGAGCAGAGATTGTGTCTTGCTATGGATGAAATCCTGGATCCACTGAAATCACTAGAAGTTTTGCCACTGACTTCAATAGGGCCATGATTTTACCTTATGTTTTTGTCCAGGGATTAGCATAATAGGGCCCTGACCTTATTTGGGGTCTATAGTTGCTACTGCAATATAAATAATAACCAACCAACCAACAAGAGGGTAGCTAAGAGAAGGAAGTATGTGGTAGATATGGCAAATTCCTTGGTGTTTTTTTTTCTGAAATTATTACATGGTATTAAATGCCACTGTGTTCCATTGTCCATAGTTTATTATTTTAAATTTAGGAACAGATGGATCCCTGAGTAAATGTGTGTAATTTTTTAACTTAATTTTTGAAGAAGTCCATACTACGAGAGTAGAAAATGTGTACTTTGCAGTTGACTCATTGACAGATACTAACTTTTTTGATGATTCCTTCATCTCAGATGAAAAGGGAAATTTAGGCTGAATAGCAGAGAAAATTCTGCAATGGTGAGATCTATTAGACTGTACAACTGTCTCAAGAGAAGCTGTAGAAACTTCATTGCTTGAGCCTTTAATCTGGAGAAAGTGATAGAAAATATACTATAGGCTACAATCCTGCATTATCAAGGGCTGGAATTGTTGATGTAACAAGGCTTTTACACCTCTGACTTCTTGACTGTGTAACAACTTTAATGTCACACAAAGTATGCAGAGCTTCCAAAATGACCGAGTAGCAATTCTACATAATTTCACATGGAACCATGTTATATAGCTCTTGTTTGAATTACACAAAGAAATGGAAAGGGGAATAGCAGAGCTGTTAGAGGGATAGGATCCATAATAGGACACTCTATGGTATCGGCACTATTGTTAAAACTCTCAAGCTGTGCTGTCTCAGTTCCACACACTAACAAAATTGCTCAGCTTAATCACAGTCTTTCATTATGTTAATATATCATTCCAAATTTGTCCCATATTTTGGTGATTCATTGTCATTTCAAAAATTAAATGACAGCTAACACTGATAGATATTACATTAAGATATAAAACACACACCTCCAATGTAAGCTCCTACTTGTGATTCTAAAATATACATCTGAACCGAGCAGGCTTTATAGTGGAACAGTTGCATTGAATCACAGTAACAATTCACAGATTACTACCTTTAAAAGAAAAATGGAACAATAGAGCCTGATCCAAGGCCCAGGTTAATGCAAATAGTTCCAGTGACTTCAATGGGCTTTGGAAGAGATCTAAGAGTACACATAGAATCATAGGACTGGAAGGGACCTCAAGAGGTCATCTAGTTCAGTCCCCTGCACTCAGGGCAGGAATAAGTATTATCTAGATCATTCCTGACAGGTGTTTTTCTAACCTGCTCTTAAAAATCTCCAATGATGGAGATTCCACAACCTTCCTAGGCAATTTATTCCAGTGCTTAACCACTCTGACAGCAAGTTTTCCCCTCCTTGCTGCAATTTAAATCCATTGCTCTTGTCCTATCCTCAAAAGTTAAGAACAATTCTTCTCCCTCCTCCTTTTAACAACCTTTTATGTACTTGAAAACTGTTCTAACATCCCCTTCTCAGTCTTCTCTTTTCCAGACTAAACAAACCCAGTTTCTTCACTTTTCCTTCGTAGGTCAGGTTTTCCAAACCTTTAATAATTTTTGTTGCTCTTCTCTCCAATTTATCCACATCTTTCCTGAAATGTGATGCCCAGAACTGGACACAATACTCCAGTTGAGGCCTAATCAGCACAGAGTAGAGTGGAAGAATTACTTCTCGTGTCTTACTTACAACACTCCTGCTAATACATCCAAGAAGAACGTTCGCTTTTTTTGCAACAGTGTTACACTGTTGACTCATATTTAGATTGTGCTCCAGTATGAGCCCCAGATCGCTTTCCACAGTACTCCTCCTAGGCAGTCATTTCCCATTTTGTATCTGTCCAACTG